>NW_028246439.1:0-186042 GCF_964263255.1 Lissotriton vulgaris | reverse complement strand
ACAGTTCAGCCCGAAATGCCAAGCCATGTCTTCCCTGGACCGGAATCAAGCATCCTAGGACTGGTTACTGGCTATCAGCCGTCATCAGACAGGATAGCTTGACTCCAGTGGCGTAGTGAGCACGGTACCCACGTCTGGGCATACCCTTCCCACATAGGGTGAACAGCAAAACACACAAGATGATGGACGGAATGTTGCACAATGGCAAAACAGTCACCCCCAGTCACAGATCTGGGTTTAATCCATTGTTATTTTGCTCACCACGCCACCCCAGTTCAGACATGGCCATATGCAAATCAGTCTTCACCCTGTGCTACATGGGAACAGTTCAGCCCGAACTGCCAAGCCATGTCTTCCCTGGACTGGAATCAAGCATCCTAGGACCAGTTTCTGGCTATCAGCCATCATCAGCCAGGATAGCTTGACTCAAGGGGCGTAGTGAGCACGGGACCCACGTCTGGGCATACCCTTCCCACATAGGGTGAACAGCAAAACACATAAGATGATGGACGGAATGTTGCACAATGGCAAAACATTCACCCCCAGTCACAGATCTGGGTTTAATCCATCATTATTTTGCTCACCACCCCACCCCAGACATGGCCATATGCAAATCAGGCTTGACCCTGTGCCACATGGGGACAGTTCAGCCCGAACTGCTAAGCCATGTCTTCCCTGGACCGGAATCAAGCATCCTAGGACTGGTTTCTGGCTATCAGCCGTCATCAGCCAGGATTGCTTGACTCCAGGGGCGTAGTAAGCACGGGACCCACGTCTGGGCATACCCTTCCCTCATAGGGTGAACAGCAAAACACGCAAGATGATGGACGGAATGTTGCACAATGGCAAAACATTCACCCCCAGTCACAGATCTGGGTTTAATCCATTGTTATTTTGCTCACCACGCCACCCCAGTTCAGACATGGCCATATGCAAATCAGTCTTCACCCTGTGCTACATGGGAACAGTTCAGCCCGAACTGCCAAGCCTTGTCTTCCCTGGACCGGAATCAAGCATCCTAGGACCAGTTTCTGGCTATCAGCCATCATCAGCCAGGATAGCTTGACTCAAGGGGCGTAGTGAGCATTGGACCCACGTCTGGGCATTCCCTTCCCACATAGGGTGAACAGCAAAACACACAAGATGATGGACGGAATGTTGCACAATGGCCAAACATTCACCCCCAGTCACAGATCTGGGTTTAATCCATTGTTATTTTGCTCACTACGCCACCCCAGTTCAGACATGGCCATACGCAAATCAGTCTTGACCCTGTGCCACATGGGAACAGTTCAACCCGAACTGCCAAGCCATGTCTTCCCTGGACCAGAATCAAGCATCCTAGGACTGGTTTCTGGCAATCAGCCATCATCAGCCAGGATAGCTTGACTCCAGGGCCGTTGTGAGCACGGGACCCACGACTGGGCATACCCTTCCCACATAGGGTGGACAGCAATACACACAAGATGATGGACGGAATGTTGCACAATGGCAAAGCATTCACCCCCAGTCACAGATCTGGGTTTAATCCAACGTTATTTTGCTCACCACGCCACCCCAGTTCAGACATGGTCATATGCAAATCAGTCTTGACCGTGTGCCACATGGGAACAGTTCAGCCCGAACTGCCAAGCCATGTCTTCCCTGGACCGGAATCAAGCATCCTAGGACCGGTTTCTGGCTATCAGCCATCATCAGCCAGGATAGCTTGACTCCAGGGGCGTAGTAAGCACGGGAACAACATCTGGGCATACCCTTCCCACATAGGGTGAACAGCAAAACACAGATGATGATGGACGGAATGTTGCACAATGGCAAAACATTCACCCTCAGTCACAGATATGGGTTTAATCCATCGTTATTTTGCTCACCACGCCACCCTAGTTCAGACATGGCCGTATGCAAATCAGTCTTGACCCTGTGCTACATGGGAACAGTTCAGCCTGAACTGCCAAGCCATGTCTTCCCTGGACAGAATCAAGCATCCTACGACCGTTTTCTGGCTATTAGCCGTCATCAGCCAAGATTGCTTGACTCCAGTGGTGTAGTGAGCAGGGGATCCACCTCTGGGCATACCCTTCCCACATAGGGTGAACAGCAAAACACACAAGATGATGGACGGAATGTTGCACAATGGCAAAGCATTCAACCCCAGTCACAGATCTGGGTTTGTTCCATCGTTATTTTGCTCACCACGCCACCCCAGTTCAGACATGTCCATATGCAAATCAGTCTTGACCCTGTGCCACGTGGGAAAAGTTCAGCCCGAACTGCCAAGCCATGTCTTCCCTGGACCGGAATCAAGCATCCTAGGACCAGTTTCTGGCTATCAGCCATCATCAGCCAGGATAGCTTGACTCAAGGGGCGTAGTGTGCACGGGACCCACGTCTGGGCATACCCTTCCCACATAGGGTGAACAGCAAAACACACAAGATGATGGACGGAATGTTGCACAATGGCCAAACATTCACCCCCAGTCACAGATCTGGGTTTAATCCATGGTTATTTTGCTCACCACGCCACCCCAGTTCAGACATGGCCATACGCAAATCAGTCTTGACCCTGTGCCACATGGGAACAGTTCAGCCCGAACTGCCAAGCCATGTCTTCCCTGGACCGGAATCAAGCATCCTAGGACCGGTTTCTGGCTATCTACCATCATCAGCCAGGATAGCTTGCCTCCAGGGGTGTAGTGAGCACGGGACCCACGTCTGGGCATACCCTTCCCACATAGGGTGAACAGCAAAACACATAAGATGATGGACGAATGTTGCACAATGGCAAAACATTCACCTTCAGTCACAGATCTGGGTTTAATCCATCATTATTTTGCTCACCACCCCACCCTAGCTCAGACATGGCCTTATGCAAATCAGTCTTGACCGTGTGCCACATGGGAACAGTTCAGCCCGAATTGCCAAGCCATGTCTTCCCTGGACCGGAATCAAGCATCCTAGGACCGGTTTCTGGCTATCAGCCATCATCAGCCAGGATAGCTTGACTCCAGGGGCGTAGTAAGCACGGGACCCACGTCTGGGCATACCCTTCCCACATAGGGTGAACAGCAAAACACAGAAGATGATGGACGGAATGTTGCACAATGGCAAAACATTCACCCTCAGTCACAGATCTGGGTTTAATCCATCATTATTTTGCTCACCAGGCCACACCAGTTCAGACATGGCCGTATGCAAATCAGTCTTGACCCTGTGCCACATGGGAACAGTTCAGCCCGAACTGTCAAGCCATGTCTTCCCTGGACCAGAATCAAGCATCCTACGACCGTTTTCTGGCTATTAGCCATCATCAGCCAGGATAGCTTGTCTCCAGGGGCATAGTAAGCATGTGACCTACGTCTGGGCATACGCTTCCCACATAGAGTGAACAGCAAAACACACAAGATGATGGACGGAATGTTGCACAATGGCAAAACATTCACCCCCAGTCACAGATCTGGGTTTAATCCATCGTTATTTTGCTTACCACGCCACCCCAGTTCAGACATGGCCATATGCAAATCAGTCTTGACCCTCTGCCACATGGGAACAGTTCAGCCCGAACTGCCAAGCCATGTCTTCCCTGGACCGAAATCAAGCATCCTAGTACCGGTTTCTGGCTATCAGCCGTCATCAGCCAGGATAGCTTGACTCCAGTGGTGTAGTGAGCTGGGGATCCACCTCTGGGCATACCCTTCCCACATAGGGTGAACAGCAAAACACACAAGATGATGGACGGAATGTTGCACAATGGCAAAGCATTCCCCCCAGTCACAGATCTGGGTTTGTTCCATCGATATTTTGCTCACCACGCCACCCCAGTTCAGACATGGCCATATGCAAATCAGTCTTGACCCAGTGAAACGTGGGAAAAGTTCAGCCCGAACTGCCAAACCATGTCTTCCCTGGACCGGAATCAAGCCTCCTAGGACCGGTTTCTGGCTATCAGCCATCATCAGCCAGGATAGCTTGACTCCAGTGGCGTAGTGAGCACCGGACCCACGTCTGGGCATACCCTTCCCACATAGGGTGAACAGCAAAACACACAAGATGATGGACGGAATGTTGCACAATGGCAAAACAGTCACCCCCAGTCACAGATCTGGGTTTAATCCATTGTTATTTTGCTCACCACGCCACCCCAGTTCAGACATGGCCATATGCAAATCAGTCTTCACCCTGTGCTACATGGGAACAGTTCAGACCGAATTGCCAAGTCATGTCTTCCCTGGACCAGAATCAAGAATCCTAGGACCGGTTTACGGCCATCAGCCGTCATCAGCCAGGATAGCTTGACTCCAGTGGCGTAGTGAGCACGGGACCCACGTCTGGGCATACCCTTCCCACATAGGGTGAACAGCAAAACACACAAGATGATAGATGCAATGTTGCACAATGGCAAAACATTCACCCCCAGTCACAGATCTGGGTTTAATCCATCGTTATTTTGCTCACCACACCACCCCAGTTCAGACATGGCCATATGCAAATCAGTCTTGACCCTGTGCCATATGGGAACAGTGCAGCCCGAACTGCCAAGCCATGTCTTCCCTGGACCGGAATCAAGCATCCTAGGACCGGTTTCTGGCCATCAGCTGTCATCAGCCAGGATAGCTTGACTCCAGTGGCGTAGTGAGCACGGGACCCACGTCTGGGCATCCCCTTCCCACATATGGTGAACAGCAAAACACACAAGATGATAGACGGAATGTTGCACAATGGCAAAACATTCACCCCCAGTCACAGATCTCGGTTTAATACATCGTTATTTTGCTCACTTGACCCACGTCTGGGCCTACCCTTCCCACATTGAGTGAACAGCAAAACACACAAGCCCCATCAGGAGTAGCCTCCTAGCTGCTCAGCCCATCATCAACTGACAACACTCATGTACCCAAGCATTTCGCTCACACTAACATTTTAAACGGAACACTCACACTGGCTGAGCAGCTAGATGCAGAGAAGAAAAGGAACATATATACAACCTGAGAGTACTACAAAAACATTTAAAAATGTCCTTCTTTCACTTTGCTTTTCCAAATTGCTCTTTTGTGTCTCTTAGCACAAGAATTACAAAATTTGAATAGAAACAGCAACTATTTTAAAGATATATATGAGGCTGATAGGATGAACACAGCTGGTCAATATTTGGCTGAATATTTGATAAAGACACTTGCATTTCATCATCTAGCATTTTCAAAAATCCACGTTTCAGTGTCGTTAAGATTGTCATCGTTGAAAAGAATACTTCACAAATGTATGTAGTAGAAAACTGCAAGAGAATATTTAACGCTTTTTTACCGATGTTTGGATGCATTTTTGTACCACAAATCCAAAAGCTGTCTAAATCACCCTCGGCATGCATCATGAACATACTTCGATCATTTTTTATTTCAGCTAATTCTTATTCTTCAGTTAGTGAAAAGTTCCCAGATGCAGTTGAAACAATCCCCACCTCAACCCCATCCCCTAACCCTCTACTCTTCCCTCTTCTCCCGGAGGAAGACTTAGCTCAGGACTTTGTCCTCGCATTGAGACTACCTCGGAACCGCTCTACCTCAATGTGCTCCTCGGACGCACAGCACACTGGAACTTTTCAACACTTTATGCTTTCTTTGGCCTCTTTTTAGTGTGTTTTCTCCCCTATATGCTGTAACGCGCTCTGATACCTTCGGGTCTGGCTAGCGCTATATAAAACCTCTTAAATAAATAAATAAATACATTTCTGATCCAATCATAGGAGCCGATTACGATGGCCATAGGTGCTTTGGTCCCGCAAAACAAATTAGGATGCGCCCGCCACACCGGCGGGCGCATTCTGTATGTTTACATTGTGACGGGTGGCAGCACCCACCACAATGTAAAAATACATGCTTTACATTTGCATGTACAACATGGCAGGCACCGTGCCGTGCCTGACACCTTGTACATCAAATGTTGAGGGGTACCATATGTACCCACCACGTGCCTTCCCAACCCCACTGGGGGCCCGCAACAGGCCCCCAAAGACATTTTCTGCCTGTATTTTTGCAGCAGGAACTCTGCCGCAAAAGACAGGCATCCTAATGCCCACGGGGGTGCCTGCACGGCACCGCCTCCATAGCCCCATAGTACCGGGTCCCACAAGGCAGGCGGAAAGGGACCGCCTTGCGGGACCACGGGGACAGCCTTTCCGTCCGCTGCAATACTTTTCCCATTCCCACCGCCATCCTAATTTGGCGGTGGAAATATTCAGGGTGATGGCGGTCGCAGATTTCCAGCCATCGTAATCAGCCCCTTAGTCTTGGATTTCAACATTTGGGAAGTAATGATAAACTTTTTCTCCGAGCATTGTTAAATGGTCAACAATCAGTTGGCTGATCTCATTTTTTCAGCTGGCACTCATCAGTTTTGGAAAACATTTCAAAACTGCCTTCTTTCACTTTCCTTTCCCAAATTTGTATTATGTCTCTCAAAGCACACATTTTATCTACTGCTGTTAAGATATTTTTTCCTTTACCTTGCATACTGGTGTTAATTGTATTCAAATATTCAAACATGCCAGCAAGCTATGCCAATTTTGTGAACCAAAGTTTGTCCTGAATTAGATCACAGAATTCGTGTGCAGATTTTCCTCAAAAAGTTTAAGCATCATTTCCCGCAATTCGTATACCAACAAAGCACGCAACTTCTCGAGAGCCAACGAACATCTGTGTGCAGTTGGAGCTTTTTAAACTTTGTCCCCATTTGTTCACAAATATGAGCAAACATTCATGATTTAAGTGGTCTCCCCCCCCCCACCCCTCCCCTAAGCCAGTTTTTGGCTATTTGGGTTAATGCGCGCTTAGGGCTCTGTCTCTGTTTGACCACATAAGGTATCCATGCCAATTTTGCGTCCCTTTCTTCAAACATCATAGGGATTCTAAAGCTACCCAGGGTTTGTAGATTCCCTTGGTGGGGTCCCAGAAATTAGGCAAAATACAGCAACATTTTGTTTTTTTTCGGAAAAATTTGAAAAGCGGGCTACAAATGATAGCGTCTGGGTTTCTCCCTGCAAATGTTATCAAAAAAGGGGTTTTGAGGCTGAAATTACCATTTTCCTAGCTTTTAGGGAATGACAGACTTTTGTCAGAAAACCAACATATTTTACGCAGTTTTGGCAATTTTCTGGGACATAGCCTATTTTTGCTATTTTTTGTGCTTTCAACCTCCTTCCAGTTAATGGTAGAAAATGAGTATGAAAGCAATAATGGATCCTGAAAAGCTATACATTTTAGGAAAGTAGACAACATTTTAAATTCAGCAAGAGGTCATTTCCGTAGATCCATTCAGGTTTCTTTATAGAAACTAACAGTTAGATATTGGAAAAATTGAAAAGTAGTTGAAAAAAACAGCCTTTTGTGTCAACATTTTCACCTGTAACTTCTTGTAATTATGACAGGTCTTTGAAAGCAATATAACATTACATCCGCTGGACCTTCCTGGTTGTGGGGATATATAGGACTTGTAGGTGCACCAAGAACAATACGAACCCAGAGACAAAAACTGAATAGCAATTTGCAATCGTTTTTAATTATGTACAGGGTATACAGCAACTATTGTGTGAAAATGTATACATGGAAAAATTGGTATGATAGACACCTTTGTATTTCTAAAATAGGAACAAATTGTAGAGTTTAGAAACAGTACATATTTGCACATTTTCATAATTGGGAATACTCATACTTGCATGAGAATTATTGGTCATTTTTCAAAATGACTTCTTTTTTACACAATGTGCTTCATTTGGAAGGCAGAAGTGCATCACAAATCAATAGGTAATAACAGTTGCTTTACAAATCTGAATTACCCTAAGTCTCCTGATAAAAAAGGTACCTCACTTCTGTGGATAGGCATAGTGTCCACGTCCGTAAAGGGCACAAATCCCAACGTGAACACACCACATTTTCACCCTAGCTCTTCCGGCACCTAGGGAAACCTAGCAAACCTATACATTTTTGAAAACTAGACACCCAGGGGAATCCAGGATTGGGTGACTTCATTGCCTCCCTCCAGGTTATGTTACCCAGAATCCCTTGCAAACCTAAATAATTGTCCAAATAACAAATTTTCCCCACATTTTTGTGGTGGAGAGTTCTGGAATCTGCGTAGATCCACAACTTTCCTCCAATCCCAAGTTCCCCTAAAGTGTTATGAGAAAAATGGTACCTCACTTGTGTGGATAGGCCTAGTGCCTGCGACGGTGCAAAACGCAACGTGGTCACACCTCAATTTCGCAGTGAAAAATGACCCTTTTTTGCAAAGTGCATAGCTGTAGTGTTTTTTAACCATAGCTCTGCCGGCACCTAGGAAAACCTAGCAAACCTATATATTTTTAAAAACTAGACACCCAGGGAAATCGAGGATGGGGTGACTCCACTGCCCCCCACCAGGTTCTGTTACCCAGAATCCCTTGCAAACCTAAGAAATTGTAAAAAAAACAAGTTTTCCCCACATTTCTGCGCTGGAAAGTTCTGGAATATGCATGGATCCACAAATCTCTACCCACCTTGCGTTCCCCAAAGTCTTCTGAGAAACATGGTACCTCACTTGTGTGGGCCGGCCTAGTGCCTGTGACAGGAAACGGTGCAAAACGCAACATGGTCACACCTAAATTGCGCAGTGAAAAAGGACCCTTTTTTGGCAAAGGGCCAAGCTGTAGTTTTTGAACGCTAGCTCTGCCGGCACCTAGGGTAATCTACCAAACCTATAAAAAAAATTAAACTAGACACCCAGGGAAATCCAGGATGGGGTGACTTGACTGCCTCCCACCTGGGTCTGTTACCCAGAATCCCTTGCAAACCTAAAAAATGGTTTAAAAAAACACATTTTCCCCACATATCTGTGGTGGAAAGTTCTTGAATCTGTGTGGATCCACAATTTTCCCCACACACCCCATGTTTCCCAAAGTCTTATGAGAAAAATGGTACCTCACTTGTGTGGGTCGATCTAGTGCCCACAACAGGAAACGGCTCAAAACGTAACGTGGTCACACCTCAATTTCGCAGTGAAAAATGACCCTTTTTTCGGCAAAGTGTCTAGCTGTCATTTATTAACCCTAGCTCTGCCGGCACTTAGGTAAACCTAGCAAGCATATACATTTTTGAAAACTAGACTCCCAGGGGAATCCAGGGTGGGGTGACTTGACGGCCTCCCACTAGATTCTGTCACCCAGAATCCATTGCAAACCTAAACAATGGATAAAAAAACACATTTTCCCCACATTTCAGTGGTCGAAAGTTCTTGAATCTATGTGGATCCACAATTTTGCACCCACCCCGCGTTCCCCAAAGTCTTGCAAGAAACATGGTACCTCACATGTGTGGGTCGGCCTAGTGCCTGCAACAGGCAAAATGCAACGTGGTCACACCTCAATTTTGCAGTGAAAAATGACCCTTTTTGAGAAAAGTGCCTAGCTGTCATTTTTGAACCCGGCACCTAGGGAAACCTAGCAAACCTATACATTTTTTAAAAGTAGACACCCAGGGGAATCCAGGATGGGGTGACTTGACTACCTCCCACCAGGTTCAGTTACCCAGAATCCCTAGCAAACCTAAAGAATTGACAAACAAACACATTTTCTTTATATTTCTGTGGTGGAAAGTTCCTGGAATCTGCTTGGAGCTACATATTTCTACCCACACCGCTTTCCCCAAAGTCTTATGAGAAAAATGGTACCTCATTTGTGTGGGTCGGCCTAGTGCCTGCGACAGGGAACTGCGCAAAACGCAACGTGGTCACACCTCAATTTTGCAGGGAAAAATGACCCTTTTCTGGCAAAGTGCCTAGCTGTAGTTTGTAAACCCTAGCTCTGCCGGCAACTAGGGAAACCTACCAAACACACACATTTCTGGAAAGTAGACAACCAGGGGGCTTCCAAGGAGGTATGGTTTGCGTGGATCTCCCAACGTTTCCTTACCCCGAATCCCTTGCAATTTTAGCTGAAAAAATCAGTTTTTTCACACATTTTTGTGTGAGAAAGTGTGGCATCACCCGGCTCACACAAATTCCCTACCACCCAGCGTTCCCCCAGGTCTCCCGATAAAAATGGTGCCTCACTTGTGTGGGAGGCCTAGGTACCCGCGACATGGCACAAAACGTTTTGAGGCAACATCAGCATTGCCTATCAAAAAATGTTTTGTGCCCTTGCCTGTCGTGGGTACTTGGGCTTCCCACACAAGTCAGGCACCATTTTTATCGGGAGACCTGGGGAACTCTGGGTGGTAGGAAATGTATGTGAGCCCATGATGCCACAGTTTCCCACACAAAAATGTGTGAAAAAATATTTTTTTCAGCTAGAATTGAGTTTTGCAATGGATTCTGGGTAAGAAATGTTGGGGGATCCATGCAAGCCATACCTCCCTGAAAGCCCCCGGGTGTTTAGGTTCAGAAGTGTGTGGGTTTGGTAGGTTTCCCTAGATGGACGCCGAGCACAGGACCAAAAACCCAGCTGACCTCCCTTGCAAAAACAAATTGTTTTGACATAATTGTGTGTTTAAGATTACAGCACAGCCATCTATTTCTCAAACACACACACTTACTGGTTGGATTTGGCATGAGAGCGAGTGATGGATCAGTACATAAAATGTTATTAACAAGAGATTTCACAAAAATGAAATGCACTGTCAACAATTAAATGCACAAAAAAACTAACCAGTGACTCGCAGCTCGTGAGCTGCAAAGCCACGACAAGACACCAACCGTTTTACAGGCCATTCACACACCTTCCATATGTGATACACACAAGATCATTCACACCACCAGGCACAAAACCAACACATTACAACATTCACAAAAAGGGACAAGGTACACCCTGCTTCAGAAAGACCAAAAAGACAAATATTACTGCACAGTCATCTAATCCTCAAGCACACACACATACTGGTTGGATTTGGCACGAGGGTGAGTGATGGTTCAGTATATACAATTGTATTACCAAGTGATTTCACAAAAATGTAATGCACTGTTAATAATTCAAAGGATGAGAAACTGAACCATTGACTCACAGCTTGTGAGCTATAAAGCCAAGACAGGGCACCAACCTCTTTACAGGCGATTCATACACCTTTCATACGTGTGACCCATACAAAACATTCACACCGGCAGCCTCTGGCCCATCACATTACAACACTCACACCAGCAGACAGCGCAATTGAAGGACCCAACACTTTCACACGCCCACATTCCTGTCACAACAAGTACACAAACTGATGGATTGCGTGGCGCTCAGCTAGCAGTGTGTAGTGACCAGCAGCAAGTCACTACTCGCACACCACCAGCGGAGCGCCAGTCCACGCACTCTGCCAGCCAAGCACCAGTCCACGCACACCACCAGCCAAGCACCAGTCCGCGCACACCGCTAGCCAAGCGCCAGTCCATGCACACCGCAAGCCAATCACCAGTCCACGCACACCGCCAGCCAAGCACCAGTCCACGCACACCACCAGCCAAGCACCAGTCCACGCACACCGCCAGCCAAGCGCCAGTCCATGCACACCGCAAGCCAATCGCCAGTCCACGCACACCGCCAGCCAAGCACCAGTCAACGCACACCGCCAGCCAAGCACCAGTCAACACACAACTCCAGCAAAACGCCAGCCCAAACACACCGCCAGCCAAGCGCCAGTCCACGCACACTGCCAGCCAAGCGACAGTCCACGCACAACACCAGCCGAGTGCCAATCCACGCACACCACCAGCCAAGCACCAGTCAACACACACCTCCAGCCAAGCGCCAGCCACGCAGACCGCCAGCCAAGCGCCATTCCACACACACCGCCAGCCAAGCACCAGTCCACGCACACCGCCAGCCAAGCACCAGCCTACACACACTGCATCACATTTAGGATTTTTTATACAAAAAACACAAACAAATTGTAAAGAGATACAAATCTACTAACACAAAATCTGAAACTAAATACATTGCACTGATGCCAACCTTAAAACAGAATACACATTTTTGAACAATACAGACCAGGCTGTTCACTTTACCACTCATGGATGCTCCCAAAAATTATTTTGCGTGTGGTAAGCTCTAAAACAAGCAGGCACACACAGCCCAGGGTTAGAAGGACACTTGGGGCACAAAAGACGAGTCTCCTTCCGCAAACATCTTCGCCAACTGACTCTACATCTCCTAGTAGGAAAGTCTTTTGAAGATTTGGGAGGAATGTAATCAGGAAAGTGGCGATCTTTCAATCGAGCCACATCCTTCACCACTCCAAATCTAGGAACACTTAACTGTTCCACAACAACAAGGCTAGCTATCACAGAGTGCTGAAACTGAAGAAATGTCAACTTTGATGCAGGAGAACACTTTTTAAACACAATAAAAGCATTGAAAGTTGCTCAATTGAAGAAATGGATGGCCAACTTCTTATACCAATCATAAGCCTTCCGAATAGCAGTGTAAGGTTTCAACTTCTGATCTACTCTGTCAACACCACCCATGTGCTTATTGTAGTCTAGAATGCACACAGGTTTGCGGACTTCAGCAACCTGACCGCAAACAGGCATAGGTAAAGTACTCTCATCATAAATGGTAGTCAGCATGTACACGTCCCTCCTGTCCACAAATTGCACAGCTAGTAGTTCATAACTACGCAAGGAACTGCACTGACCCCTCTGAAGTATTTTGCAAACAAGCTCTTTCGGATAACCTTTGCGGTTAGAGCGATTGTGCCACATGCAAAAGTGTCCACTTTAAACAATTCCTTAAATAATTGCACAGCAGTGTAGAAGTTATCAAGGTACAAATGATGGCCTCTGTTAACAGTATTCTAGCAAGATCCCACACAAGTTTCTCAGAAACTCCAAAAGTGGACGGACAACCTGGGGGGTCCAGAGTGGAATCTCTACCAGTACACACACGAAAATTAAAAACATATCCTGTCCTATTCTCAGACAACATATACGGCTTAATTCCATAGCGTGCCCTCTTGCTAGGGATGTACTGCCTAAAAACCACACGACCCTTGAACAAAACCAAAGACTCATCAATAGATATTTCTTTCGCTGGAGTACAGATCTCTGGAAATCGATCTACAAAGTGATCAAGAACAGGCCGAATCTTAAAAAGACGGCCACAGTCAGAGTGAATACGTGGCAACACCAAAGAATTATCAACAAAATGCAGCATGCGTAGCAAAAGTATATACCGATCACGAGTCATAACTACAGGAAATATGGCTGTTGCCATCAAGGGGTTGGTAGACCAATATGAAGCCAGGTTTGGCTTCCTTAGCAAACCCATCAATAAAGTCAAACCCCAAAACTTCTTCATCTCTTCCAGATTTGTGGGAGTCTAGCGGGTAGCTCTAGAGTGGGGCCTAAGTTTGGCACTGTTGTCCCTCAAAACCTGTTCAGCATAGTCTGCTCAACAATCTCACCCAAAATCCATAATATCCATAAATAACTGAAAAAGCTGTATAGGCAAAAAAATCCACTCTACACCCTGCATCACCGCAAAGGCAGGCAACATCGACTGCACCATATTTGGATCAACACATAGTCCAGCACTTCCAGTAGGAAGCCTAGCAGCCTCAGGCTGCAATCCAGATGCCTCTTGCACCATCGGCACAGCAGTATCCTCCTCTAAAACAGGCACTTCATCTGCACTGAGAGAACCTTCATCATCTGATGATTCCATGTGGAGAGAAAACTCATTGCCAGAATCTTCCCCTCCCTCCTCTCCCTCAGATGCACTGTCAGTGTCATAATCCGGCTCAGAGGAAGATTCAAGAAGCATACCAACCTCCTGCTGAGCAGTCCGTCTACGGCCAGCCATAATGATTTCTAATAAAGGTAACTTGTCAAACAAATAAACAACAACAAACACTTTGTAAAATAAATAATAAACAAAATGCACCTTTATCAAAAATACCTATACACACCAAAACAATGCCACTCACTTGCTAGAAGCAGCTTAACTCATCACCACGTACTCTGCACAGACACAGTATGGATCAACAATATCCCACTAAAAAAGAAAGAGAAAAGAAATTACACTTAAGACAATGCAAAACACAACACAAATATTTTCATGCTCAAAATACTACACTATGACACCACTTACAAAAAAAATCATTCATATATTACAATATTAGTCGTTTGGAGTACATACAACAACAATGTTTTTCTTACCAAAAAAAATGCAACTACACAAAACTGCAGAACAACTTCTGTTGAAACAGCAAATAGGAATCAAAAGCTTTACAATAGATTTAAAAGGAGAAAAAAACATTACAATCACATATGCAAATAATGCACCAGTCCACCTGCCAAGTTAAGGGGTAGGTGGGCCTAACAGTATAAATTCAATATTCACCCCCATAAAAGGGGAGCAACCCTTGCCCTTGAGGCCACCCCCCAAAACAAAAATGTTAAAAACTCTGGTGTCCGGTGGCTTTTGCCCCCCTTGTGGGCAGATGGGTCTAAAAACATACTGCTACTCTGACACCCAAAGAGGACAGAAATAGCCACAATCATCCTCCCATAAAGGGGAGCGACCCATGTCCAAGAGGCGGCTCCCCAACATAAAAATAAACCCTGGTGCCCTAGTGGCCCTACAAAAAAAAACAGCCAAACTGCTCCCTAAGGTAAATGTAATGTAAATGTAAATGTACAGGAATTTATATAGCGCAAATCACCGAGCGGTTTCTAAGCGCTTGCTTAGGGAAACCGTCCTGGTATTCCCCTGTGAGATAACCCCAGCAGGGTATCCGCAAGGTGAAAGGCAGGCATCCCGCCGCGAGGGGCCGTTGTGGAGAATAAGCAAGCTATTGCCCAGAGTCGCAGAGTGTGAACCCGTGAATCGAGTAGGCACCGGAGCGAGAATTGTTGAGTCCATGGACATTTTAGGACTCAAGACCCGCCGAGCCGGGAATTGAACCCTGGTCCCGGGCTGACCTCTGCTTCCAGGTCTGCCTCCTCTAACCAGTGAGCCACAATTCTTCAAAGGGAATGATGGATGAAGCGCTACAGCAAATCTAACACTCACCCCCCCTCAAGTGATCTTGGTTTGATCCATCATCATTGTTTAACTCACTCCACCACCCCAGTTCAGACATAGCCATATGCAAATCAGTCTGACCCGGTGGCCGGTGCGCTTTGATTGGCCTAAGTTGGCAGGGTATGCCCAGACATGGGTACCTTGCTCACTTTGCCACTGGACTCAAGCTAGCCTGGCTGATGACGGCTATTTAGTTAGAAACCGGTACCAGGGTGGGTGTTTCCGGGACAGGGAAGATATGGCTTGGCAGTTCGGGCTGGACTGTTCCCATGAGGCACAGGGTCAGACTAATTTGCATATCGCCATGTCTGAACTGGGGTGGTGGAGTGAGCTACAGCATGATGATGGATGAAGAACTAAACCAACCAAAACCTAACATCATGGGCATACTAAAATGGCCCCCCAAAGGGGAGTGACCCTTGCCCAAGGGGCCACTCCCCAGTTCATTTATTACATTAGCCCAGTGGGCAGATTTTTTTTAAATAAAATTAAACTGCCCCCCCTCCCAGGGGGCAGACAAAGGCAAAATATATGCACCAAAAAGGGGAATGACCCTTGCCCAAGGGTCCACTCCCCACTACATTTATTCAATTGGCCCAGTGGGCCAAATAAAAAAAATTATATCTGCACCCCCAGGGGGACAAACAAAGCAAAAGTTATGGCCCCCAAAAGGGGAGCG
Source organism: Lissotriton vulgaris (assembly GCF_964263255.1). Taxonomy (NCBI): domain Eukaryota; kingdom Metazoa; phylum Chordata; class Amphibia; order Caudata; family Salamandridae; genus Lissotriton; species Lissotriton vulgaris. Next base: position 170,338 of record NW_028246439.1, on the reverse strand, counting down.
ACCCTTGCCTAAAGGGTCGCTCCCCAAAACAAAAACAAAACATTGTGGGCTTCCTAAAATGACCCCCAAGTGGAGTGACCCTTGTCCAAGGTGCCACTCCTTAGCACATTGGCCCAGTGGGCCGATTCTTATAAAAAAATCAAATTCAGCCCCTCAGGGGATGCAGACAAAGCCTTTCAAATTGCCTCCAAAAGGGGAGCGGACCCTGCCTAACGGGTCGCTCCCCAAAACAAAACAAAAAACATTGTGGGCTGCCTAAAATGGCCCCTTAGGGGAGTGACCCTTGCCCAAGGGGCCACTCCCCAGCACATTGGCCCAGTGAGCCGATTTTTTATTAAATAAAGAAATTCTGCCAGGGGGGGGCAGACAAAGCCTGTGAAAGTGCCCGCAAAAGGGGAAGCGACCCTTGCCCAAGGGGCATTTACTTAACAGCAACAAAAAAAACAGCTTGCTTGAAACGTGACTTTCGGAATGTACAAACAACCAGAGTGCAACACTACCTTGATGGCTAACTGAAGAACTCTAGTTTTACAGTTATATACACAAACATCTCAATCCAGCATACATTAAGGCTCACTTTAGTGCACAAGAAACTGAGCAGTCATAGGACGTTAAGTATGTAACACAGGTTATTTGAACATGGTTTTTCAAGTGCGCAGCTTTAAAAATTAATGTCTAGATTAGAATTAGAGGAGTCAAACTGAGGCAGCTTGCTTCTGTGACTACATGATCCACATTAATGGAAAAGTATCTTCTGAAATTTAGAGCAACCAGGTCTGTTAGTGTTTACTAGGCATAAATGTGCATACAAATATGTCACATTTCCAGACTCGAGCACACGCTCTCTCACATACACACACTCAGACACACAGAGATGACCCAAAGAAGCAAATATCTTACGAATCACTCATTCGGTGTGTCGCAACTGCCCTCATTTTCAAACATTGGCCACTTTACTAGCTGTGTAATCAACTAATGGTGGGCCACTTTTATTTGATACCAGGACTATTTTCTGTCCCAAGCCGACCTGGCTGTTGTGTATGCAGAGGCGGCTCCGTGGTCTCTGAGTCGGCAAGGGAACAAGGCAGCGCTCTCAGCTAACGCTCGCCTAACGCTTCTCTTTCCTCTCCGTATGCTGCTGTACAGTATTGAGTCACTGAATGCAAGCATTTGCCCTAATATGCCCGCAGACGTCATCTCCGTGCAACACACAGACATGGGAGGCGACACAGTACTGTGAAGGGACACACACTTTGGAAAGCACTGCGTTATCCCTTTGAAACTCAGATGCAAGGTAAAGCCTCAGATTGAGGCGCCCAAGGGAGCTGAAATACAGATGGCATCAGAGAGAGATGTACAATGTGCCAGGAGACATGGCTCCCTATAAACTTTCTCCATTTCAAAGAAAAGCTCTGGGGTCTATGGCATATTTCTGGGGCCCATTATTGTGTTAGATTGTTGGGTTAGTTACGTTTTTGTTTTAATTCTACAAGGTGTGCTTTCCCACCCACGGGTAACGTGGGTGAACTTGGTTCAATGCACCAGCAATGAATGTAAAAGACAAGTCATTGTAGCCCTGCAAAACACTATTCAATGTGCAATTGACATAGAAATATTGCCTTTGGGTTACTAATAATCACATAAAGGGATCAGGAGCACCATGGAAACAGCAACAAACACTATTTTGTTATTCACAGTATAACTCACACTCTACTAGGAAGGCTACAGGAACAATCAGTTTCTCGGCACATCTAAAACATCTATGCAGAATATTATAAAAGCAGCAACAAGACACATTATAAATAATGAGAATAAGATGAACATTTCCAGCATGATCAAAATGTTATTAAAAATGTTATCTAGAACATAACACCGTAATGCCTACTTAATTGCGCTATACTATGAAAGCATGACATGCAGATCAATTTGCATTCTAGAGTCTTTAAGAAAAAGAGATGCACTGCATACCTTGTTAACAGCAAAGGCTGTCTTTATCAGCGGAGGCATAAATACAGTGTTCCCAACGAAGGGCAAACACCCGCTGCGGTATCCAAATGTTTCCGGAAATTTCTGACATAAGTTGAGGAATGTTTGACATAGATTATGTGCATTCGGGTGTGCATCACAGACAGTTCCTAAAAAAACATATAAGGCAAAAGGACTTGGATTCAGACTGCATTATTTTGATTATATGTCTATATGTGTTCCTATTTAACCTTGAGATGGTGATGAGGAGACATTCGACCAAGAAGAATGTCTCATTTTATCTATGTCATTAATCAAACAACTTAACAACTTTACAGTTCCTAAAAAGTTATGGGCTGGTGACATCTGCGTTTAAAGGCAGACATGACAATGATCCTGCATAAATCAGGGAATATGGTGGCTTCCGTTGTCTAAATTAAGGAAGATAGCAGTCTCCATGAAATAAGAAAGAGTGAGGGACTTTACATCATCCCCGACTTGATTGTCTGAACGGGACATCATAGGGGTGTGTCTAACCAATAGTAATTTGACTAATGTGTAGAGAAATTCACGCTTGCAAGTTATTGTCGACAATTATCTAGAACAGGACACATTTCTGAAACTTATTTATGTCATATACTTGTAGAATATTATAAAGTAATATAAAAAGCTATTAGCGCATTGTGGATATAAAAAATTAAAAAAACATATGTGATTGTATTTAGTTAACAAAGCAGAGCATAACTATTTGGTATCCATGTCTTACAGCTAACAATAACAAAATCATATTTGATAATCTATCTAGAGTATTGTATGTGTGTTGGTGAATAAACATACCACTGATAATATAGAGGGGCCAGATTAAAAAATAAACTGTTTAAAAAGCAAAAAGTAAAAAAGGCCATTCAAATATTCTTAGTTCGTATAGGCTTGGTGATATCTATGATGAATACAGGTCAGATTTGTTGATTGACTTCTGTGTTGAGTTCATTGGTCATTAGAGGACATGTTGACACCATCATATGATTACGCAACATATCTGTGGTTTGCGGAATCAATACAGAGCATGTTCGTAGTTAACAGCTGATGCGTTAAAAAGACCAGCAATTGGTTGCTCATCTGAGGCACTCGATGTTGGTTGTGGGTCTGCTACAGAGGGCTCAAAGAATAACAATGAGTCAAGCCATTCCTCAAGAGCTGCATCAGAAAGCGCCACTGGTGATACTGCTCTGTTGTAGGTGGCATCCTGTAGAAGCGACATGTGCATCGCTCTGCATTGTTTCCAGTGATTATGCAGAGGTTGCAGAATATTTTCCATATCAAGATAAGCCACTGGGGGCTGCTCCAGATCTAAGTACAACATGATGTCAGTCAGACAGTTTATGAACCAGGTCACAAGCTTTACTTGTGTAGCATTCAGTTTGCGAAAGGTGAGCAACCAGAGTTTGCTGAGTTCGGATAACAAGCAAGTCCAATTTAGCATGCTAGAGTCTCTCTGCAACTTGGTTCAGTTGGATATGGGTACTCCGTGATGTTTGTTTCTTTAGCGGAACAGGAGAAAGATGATGGTAACACGCCATTTGGCAGTATTATGATCAGAAATCCTCCAAATGACTGGAGAACAGAGAATGAAATAATGACTGAATCGGTCAAAATCCTTCTTTAAATCCAGCTACAAGACGAGATGTTCTTAAACATATGTACAACACCAAATGTTACAGATGATTTAAATATCGTTTGCACAATACCTGAAAAATCTATTAGGTATTGTGTGTCTCACAGCCGTTGAATTTCTGAAGCAGTAGTGCCTGTCTGCAAATTATAAACTTCAACCACTGAAGTCAAAGGGACTTCCTTTATGTCAGAGAGCAAACAATAGTTTGTTGAAGTCTCCAAAATGCACAGATTTCATATTTATACTAGGCCAAGAGATATTCCTAAAAACATTTCTTGGTAGAGCATACTAGGTCCTTCCACAACACTGTTTTGTTTCTGAAACCGTTAAAAGGTACTGCTGGATGGGTTCCAATTCACAAGTAACATTTGTTGAAAACAAATAGGAGCCATCACTTAAACATTCACGATGTATAGCAAGAAGTGCAAGGGGGAGTAAGAAGCTACAATTTAACCCTGGATATCAAAGCGTTATACATTCCGTGCAAAGATATGGGGTCACACAGAAGGGAGTGTCCAAGAGGATTTCTGAAATTTGTGGTACTGATATACTGAGGGGCATCCTTATTTCCATTTACAGAGATATGGGTGAAAGGAAATTTCCATGAATTAAACAGTTGTGAATTGTGCATGGTTTCATACCAATCAATAGTTTTATATTTTTGACAGTCATGAAAATAAAAGTTGTTATGTGTAAAGAAATAATACCATGTATTAACCAGGTAATGGATGGCATGTTGCTGACTGTAAATGCTGCATCTTCAACATGTGCATCTTCAACTTGTTATAGGCTTTATTGAGTGTGGGTGGATTCATTCTTCAGCAAATCAAAAGGGAGAGAGAGGACTAGGTAAGCCAGTCCGGATCCCCAAGTTAATATGTAATAATCGTTGTGTTTATAGGGAGACTCAGTACGTATGATGGCAAACCATTTGGTTTGGTTGTTAAGCCCTCACCCACCAACCTAGTTGGTGGCATGCTTCATCATCGGGCCCACCACAGTGACACCGAATGTGTCCCGGGTGTGCTTCGACTCCAGATTACTGAGGAGCTGGTATACTTCTCTGAGTGTGCTGTGAGGGGGTGTGTAAGAAAGTGATTTAAAAGCTATGCAGTAGGTCCCAGCTCCCGAGGGTATATAGAAAACTTTAATATCTGGGCCCACGCTAGCGAATAAAAAGGCAGACGGACGCAGTGGAGTGAATTATGAACTCCCACGTCCTATGTGGTCGACATGTTTCAGCCAGGCCTTTTATATTTACATCTGGCTTTCCACAGGACCAATGAGTGTGTGGGTGAAAAAACTATAAATTATATTAAGTGATACGTGTTGTTTAAAAAGTGTCGCACACGCTAAGGTGCTATACGTGTGTGGAGGGGGATTCCCTCCGCTTTACTGTACACAAAACAAGAAAGACGAAGACAGACGTACAAGGTAGAGTCAATAAGTATGATATACTTATAACACAACATGTTGCCGGCAAATTAAGGTGTGTGAACGACCTCTACCGGCGGGTTGGAACGTGGCCATGAGAGTTGCATGGCAGTTGTGACTACAAAGCGGTTAAAAACGGGGTGTAAGTGGTGGACTAAACAGCGAAAAATAGACAAAGGGTGAGAAACAGGTAAGAACATTTCTTATTCCTCACACTCGCTATTAGCTGTTAAAGCCTCATGGGTCACCTGGCAGGGGGAGAGAGGACCCTAGGTATTATAGAAGGCAAAGATTAGAGCCAATCCATTTGGGAGAAAAAGCTGCTTACCTAGGCAGTCGTGCTGAGGTTGTCTCTATACTCACAAAATTGTCGGTCTGCGAGCTCCGTAAACCTGTAGTCCTGCTGCGGTGTCCCGAGTGACTGACTGGTAAATCCCGGTCGGGTATTTATAGTCCTTCGTGAGGGCGGCACCTGCAGAGGGGTGGGACAATGGGCGCGGCTATATGGAGCGCACCTATTCGTTCACTAAGCTGCGCATGTGCGCGTGATCAGTGTCAATACAGCGTCACAGTATGCGCAGTGTGTTCATGGATAGAGCATGCGTATTGGTGCTGGTATGTGGTTAGTGCATCATTTATTCCCAAGTATTGGTTGAGAGATAGAGGACATAGCACTGATAAAACGTACAGACTGGGACCAAACCACGAGTCCAAACGGAGACAGGGTTTCAAGTATTCAGTGAATTCCATGGTATGGAATCGTTGAGTCCGGTTATATGAGTGGAAAGGCGGTAAATCCACCGTTGTTCTCATGTATGGAGAGTTTTTTCATCACAGTTTTCAAATTGTTCAATTACAGTCCATGTGAAATCGTTGGGGGTGTGATTGTGGGACAGAAAGTGTTCTGTCAGTTTACTTATATTCTTGCCACATCTCATGGTGCTTCTATGCTCAGTCATTCTAGTTCTTACTTTCCTGGTGGTCATGCCGATGTATCTGAGGCCACAACGGCATATGATCAGATATACCAAGTTGGAGGAGTTACAATTTGTGAACTGACGTTGTGTCCAAATTTTGCCATTTTCCAAATTTAGTGTCTTTGAGGCAGAGGCGAGATGGCAGACACTGCAATTGTTGCAAGGTTGGTGTCCAGTGAGTTTAGGTAGACCCCATGCATTGAGGATAGTGTTGTCTGTGGGTCGTGGGTTTGTTCTTGGTCTTGTGGACACCAGCTGGTCTTTCAAGTTTTTTGCTCTCTTATAGGCAAAACGAGGAAGGTCCCAATTCCTTGATCCTGAATTGATTATTTTCCAGTTTTTCTTAATTATGTTGGACACCTGATTTGAAGCAGTGTTATAAGTGGTCACGCAAGTCATATTGGGTGACTCCGATGGTTTAATTACAGTGTCAAGGAGTGCCTCCCTGTTCTGATTGCGTGCCCTTTTGCAGGTTTTGGAGATGATTTTGGTGGGGTAACCGCGCTCCTCCAGCTTGTGGACTAATGCTTTCGACTGTGATTTATAGTCTTGAATCTTACTGCAATTTCGCCTTATGCGTAAGAACTGGCCAAAGGGAAGATTTTCCCTGAGTGGCCTAGGATGGAAGCTGTCAAAGTGAAATAGGGAGTTGCGTGCGGTAGGCTTGTAATGTGTGTTGGTAATCAAGCCATTTTTCTCTGCTTTGATGTTGAGGTCCAGGAATGCTAGCTCAGTTGAGCTGCTAGTACAGGTAAACAGGAGATAAGTATCACGGTCATTAATCCATGTGAGGAATTGGCTCAGAGTGTCCTTGTTGCCCTCCCAGATGATGAAAATGTCGTCAATATAACGACGCCAGGTTATGATGTTGACTGAGTAGGGATTAGTGGGGGCCTCGATGTGAGTACGTTCAAAATGATGAACCTACAGCCCAGCCACGCTCGGGGCAAAGACACTCCCCATCGAAGTTCCATTTGTCTGGAGATAGAATTTTCCTTCATACTCGAAGTAGTTGTCTTTAAGTGCTAAGGCCGCACAGTCAAGGATGAAGTGTCGAGGGGTTCGGTGTTGCCAAGTATTTTCCATCAGTACATCGTGTAATACACGTAGTGTAGCATCCTGAGGTAGGCTTGTGTACAAGCTCTCTATGTCTAATCCGACAAGGAGTTGTGTTTCAGGGTTGAAGCTGGTGTCCTTAATGATGTTCAGCAGGTGTTTTGTGTCCTGAATATAGGATGATGTCTTCTGTACTAGCGGATTAAGGAAAAAATCGCAGAAGCGTGAAAGAGGTTCGAGCAGAGATTGAATGCCCGATACGATGGGTCTTCCTGGTGGTGGGGTGATTCCTTTATGCACCTTGGGCAAAGTGTAAAAGTAAGGTACCCTCGCATTTTTTGTGCAGAGGTAGTCAGCCTCCTGTTTGGAGATATATTCTGCATCGCTGGCCTCCTTGACGAGACGATTTATTTTCAACTGTAGTTCCTCAGTTGGATCTTTTCTCAGAAGTTTGTAATTGCGAGTATCACTCAGCAGTCGGAAACATTCTTTGTCGTAATCATATTTATTCATAACCATGATGCCTCCTCCTTTGTCCGCAGGTTTTATAATGCGGGTGGGGTCATTCTGTAAGTGTTTGATGATTTCCCGATCCTGGTGGGAAAGGTTGTTGAATGTACTTCTTGGTTGCAGTTTTTCTATTTCCGAGTAGACTGCATTCTCAAATGTGGTGATTTCCACTGGTACGCTTGCTGGCGGGGGAGTGAAAGTAGACTTAAGTTTCAATCCAGTTTCATTGGTGTTCTCTCGGTTGTCATCCGTTTTTTCTTGTTTTTCAAAAAAAAGCTTTTAATTTCAGTTTTCTGAAAAACTCTGCGAGTTCCACATGGAGTTTGAACGTGTCTAATCTAGTGGTGGGGATGAAGGAGAGGCCTTTGTTGAAGACTGCTGTTTCCTCGTTGGTAAGAGGTACATCTGAGATATTGAAAACCAAAGGGTTGTTAGTTTGCGGTATTGCTACTTGCTGGGCCCTGCTTGTTCTCGGGTTTTGTTCCGGGTGTTGGAGCTCACAGGATCTTCTTCTGTTTCCCAATGTACCCGTTGAGGAGGATTTCTTCTCTTGCCACGTGATCTGCGGCCTTGGCCTAAAAAAGGATATCGCTGGTTTTGGTTATTCTGGTAGTATGGCATCTGTCCTGGGACATACAGTGGAGGGTATCCAAAGTATGGTGGCGGTATTGGGCCAAAGGGCGGAGGGCCGAAATTGTGATGTTGTGGGGGCCCTTGCCAGGGTTGTTGCCGGTTTTGTCCTCTGCGTCCCCTCCCTCTTGTGTTGGTGGAGCCTGTACTGGAACCACTTGAGACAGAGCTACTTTCCTCTGAGTTGTCTTGGCCCTTTGTCGGTGCAGTGTAGTCGTCATCGGCATATGGGTATGTTTTGGAATAACTGAATTTTTTCAGATCCTTCTCAAATTTTTTAATCTTAGTTTGTGTGAGGTATTCATTGTATTCAGACATTTCACGGTTTTGGTCTTCAAGTTTTTTCTTATAGCCTGTGAGCGTGGTCTTAAAATGGGTCTCTGACGCATGAATTTCTATGACTATGGCATCAGAGAGGCGTTTGGCTGTCTTAATGATAAGTACCAGCCAGTCTCTGGTACAGTGCCAGGCTATTTGTGCCCAGTCCTTTCTGAAGGTGACATCATCAAGAAAGATCCTGGGAGCGTTGGTGGCCAGGAGTCCCTTTGGGGCTGTATTAGTACAGAGGTACTGTGCAAGGATAATACCATGTGAGATCGTTCGAATCCTGTTCCGCTTTTTCTCAGTGAGAGCGTCCCAATCTGTAGTCTGTGCTATGGTCGATGCTGTGTTGAAATCTGCCAGGAGAGAGGGGTCAGCGAGGATTTCACTGATATCATCCTCTGTGTAGGTTAGGCCAAAGTTTTGCGCCATGTTTCAAGGTGTTTGTATATCTCTTGCAGCTGCACGCTGCCAAATATCAGCAAATCAAAAGGGAGAGAGAGGACTAGGTAAGCCAGTCCGGATCCCCAAGTTAATATGTACTTATCAAGAAAGGACTAGCTTCGTTGTGTTTATAGGGAGACTCAGTACGTATGATGGCAAACCATTTGGTTTGGTTGTTAAGCCCTCACCCTCCAACCTAGTTGGTGGCATGCTTCATCATCGGGCCCACCACAGTGACACCGAATGTGTCCCGGGTGTGCTTCGACTCCAGATTACTGAGGAGCTGGTATACTTCTCTGAGTGTGTTGTGAGGGGGTGTGTAAGAAAGTGATTTAAAAGCTATGCAGTAGGTCCCAGTTCCCGAGGGTATATAGAAAACTTTATTATCTGGGCCCACGCTAGCGAATAAAAAGGCAGACGGACGCAGTGGAGTGAATTATGAACTTCCACGTCCTATGTGGTCGACATGTTTCAGCCAGGCCTTTTATATTTACATCTGGCTTTCCTCAGGACCAATGAGTGTGTGGGTGAAAAAACTATAAATTATATTAAGTGATACGTGTTGTTTAAAAAGTGTCGCACATGCTAAGGTGCTATACGTGTGTGGAGGGGGATTCCCTCCGCTTTACTGTACACAAAACAAGAAAGACGAAGATAGACGTACAAGGTAGAGTCAATAAGTATGATATACTTATAACACAACATGTTGCCGGCAAGTTAAGGTGTGTGAACAGCCTCTACCGGCGGGTTGGAACGTGGCCATGAGAGTTGCATGGCAGTTGTGACTACAAAGCGGTTAAAAACGGGGTGTAAGTGGTGGACTAAACAGCGAAAAATAGACAAAGGGTGAGAAACAGGTAAGAACATTTCTTATTCCTCACACTCGCTATTAGCTGTTAAAGCCTCATGGGTCACCTGGCAGGGGGAGAGAGGACCCTAGGTATTATAGAAGGCAAAGATTAGAGCCAATCCTGTTAGGAGAAAAAGCTGCTTACCTAGGCAGTCGTGCTGAGGTTGTCTCTATACTCACGAAATTGTCGGTCTGCGAGCTCCGTAAACCTGTAGTCCTGCTGCGGTGTCCCGAGTGACTGACTGGTAAATCACGGTCGGGTATTTATAGTCCTTCGTGAGGGCGGCACCTGCAGAGGGGTGGGACAATGGGCGCGGCTATATGGAACTCACCTATTCGTTCACTAAGCTGCGCATGTGCGCGTGATCAGTGTCAATACAGCGTCACAGTATGCGCAGTGTGTTCATGGATAGAGCATGCGTATTGGTGCTGGTATGTGGTTAGTGCATCATTTATTCCCAAGTATTGGTTGAGAGATAGAGGACATAGCACTGATAAAACGTACAGACTGGGACCAAACCACGAGTCCAAACGTAGACAGGGTTTCAAGTATTCAGTGAATTCCATGGTATGGAATCGTTGAGTCCGGTTAGATGAGTGGAAAGGCGGTAAATCCACCGTTGTTCTCGTGTATGGAGAGTATTTTCATCACAGTTTTCAAATTGTTCAATTACAGTCCATGTGAAATCATTGGGGGTGTGATTGTGGGACAGAAAGTGTGCTGTCAGTTTACTTATATTCTTGCCACACTCAGAGAAGTATACCAGCTCCTCAGTAATCTGGAGTCGAAGCACACCCGGGACACATTCGGTGTCACTGTGGTGGGCCCGATGATGAAGCATGCCACCAACTAGGTTGGTGGGTGAGGGCTTAACAACCAAACCAAATGGTTTGCCATCATACGTACTGAGTCTCCCTATAAACACAACGAAGCTAGTCCTTTATTGATAAGTACATGGATTCATTCTTCGCCATTGTTTTTTGAGTAAGTGTCAAATTATATGATTTGAATAAGACTATTTCATTAAGGAGTTGTGTACGCACAAAACCTGATTTAAGTGTTTGTTATGGCCAATGTAGTTGTATAATTGTTCTCAATTAAGACTGCCCATGTTGCAACGGTTTTGGATCTCCTTTCAGGAGGTCTAAGTCTAAGCACAAAACGTTATTTAGTGAGTACACTCTAGCATCCCATTGGCAATTACTTTTAAAACTGATTGCAAGTTTGTCTGATCTATTTGCCTAATTCTTTCCACAGCTTCTTTTTCTGAATATTCATTTAATTCATTATAGATGGCATATATTTCTTTAATGACGTGGTCCCAGAAAAAAGTCAGAAAAAGTCATATTTTTCCTAATGCAAGAGAAGTATTCCTTCACAGCTGAGAGACTAGACAATGTTGGCATAACTACACTGTATGTGGTAACCACTACAGGTGCTTGTGTATATTAACGTGGATCAGGACCATTACGTTTGGGTCTAGGAGTGCTGGAAAAGAAATGCTGCATGCCTTCAGCAGAGAATCGAGTTGAATTATAGGTTCCATTGTATATCATATTATTATCTGATTCAGGCATGTTCATTGAAAATTACCAATTATTGAACATAGATTGACTTTTGGAATAAATGGTTTCTTTAAATCCTTCATTGTTCCAAATCCAAGACGAGTAGTCTGTTGGATAGTTTTGTTTAGCAATACCATTTCTTTTGGTATTATACAGGCTCGAAATAAGGCTCTTTACCTTTAATCCGCCAGAATTTGGCTCCTCAAATGTGTTTCTCATCAACATTTGCTTTTCAATACTCATTTTCTTGTTTTGACTAAACTCAGTTGAGTAAATAAGATTGTTGGTGGTGATTCGATTTTTTGGAAGCTGCTGTGGCTTCTGTGTACAATAAAATACTGAGAGGTTGGAGTGAGGTCATAGAATTGGTGCACAGTCAAAATATTGATTTTTTAATATCGACCTACCTTAATATTGAGTTTTTAATATCTAATGGACAGAATATCGAAGTCAAGAATATCGTTGACCGGAATATCGACCTTAAGGTAAGTAATATTGTTTTTTTAATATTGTAGTAAGTAATATCAGAGTCAGTAATATCGTTAGCAAAAATATCGTTGTCAATAATATTGAGAAAAAAAACTTACGGCCCCATTAGGATGTTGGGCAGATCGTCACCACCATGCAGGCGGTGGCGATCCGCCCGGCATCCTTCACCGCCCGCCACCCATTTACCCCCGCCATATTACTATGGCGGGGGACCGAGGCGGACGGAAAGACAGTCTGCCCCTTTTCCGACCGGTCAAGGAGTTGACCAGGCAGAAAAGGATTTCATATGGTGGCGGTGTCTGTTAGACACCAACATCCATATAAGGGTATGTGCTGGGACATGCGTTGCCGCCACAGAAAGGCATGCAGGAATGTCTTGTGGGGGCCCGTTGCAGGCCCTCAGGATTCCAGGGGGTGGGGGGTGCACATGGGGGGTACCTATGGAACCCCCCTGCGCTTCACTGTACAACGTGACAGGCACCACGTGGTACCTGTCACGTTGTGCATTGAAGTGCACAATGTGCATTTTTTGCATTGCCATGGGCGGTGCTTTTAGCATCGCCCGTCGCAATGTTAAAAATGCGGTATGCGCCCGCCAGTGTGGCGGGCGCATCCTAATGCCCCCCACGGGACCGCCACCCTTATGGCGGGCGGTCCTATTTTACGTCGGAGTGGCGGGCGGACATCCTAATGGGCCCCTTAGTGTTTTGTATTTTAGTATGTATTTTATATGTATGTTTAACATTTTATTTCAATGTATTTTCATAATTTTTAAATACATGTATTAAATGTTTAGAAATTAGTAATTGTTTTAAGTAAATTTTGCGTTTTAGTATCAGAGCGGGTAGTGGGTTTATAGGGGAATAGAGTGGGAAACAATTTAATGATAATTATTTAATTAATATGTTTTTATTTATTGTTATTGATCATTAATTTATTGTTAATTAATTATTAATTGGTAATGAATTTTTGTTGAGTGGTTAATTTATATTTACATTAATTATAATTAATTGAATATTAATTTGTAGTTATTGTTATTGCTAATTAATGTATAGTTAGTTCATTATTAATTGGTAATACATTTTAATAATTGATTAATTGATAATTAAATTAAATATATGATTTTTTTATGTGAAGTGGGTAGTGGGTTTATAGGGGAATAGGGTGGGAAATAACTAAATTAATTAATTAATATATTGTTATTTATTTTGTATTGATTATTAAAGTATTGTTAATTAATTACTAATTGGTAATTAATTTGTATTAATTGGTAAATGTATGATTATAATAATTATAATTAATTTATTATCAATTTTATTTATTGTTATTGATTATTGATTTATTGTTAAATACTTTTTCCTTGCTAAATATTTGTTATTGATTGATTATTGATAATTAAATTAATTGTGTTTTATGTGTAGTGTGTTGTGTGTTAATGGGGGAATAGTGTGGGAAGTAATTTAATGTTATTTAAGTAAATATTAATTTAATGTTATTGGTATTCATTAATAAATATTTTGTTAATTAATTAATAATAGGTTATTTATTTTACAAAATGTATTTAATTGATAAGTATGTGAATTTAATCCCTACGCTATCCTACGTTTTCTACACTGTTACACTCACTGGAGTTGGAATAGTAATTTTAAACCTTACGGTATCCAACACTTTCCCTACTGTTGCACTCAATGGAGTGGGAATGGTCATTTTTACCCTTACACTATCCAACACTTTCCCTACTGTTGCACTCACTGGCGTGAGAATAGAAATGTTTGCCCCTACGCTATCCAACACTTTCCCTACTGGTGCACTCCCTGGAGTGGGATTAGTCATTTTTACACCTAAGCTATCCAACACTTTCCCTACTGTTGCACTCTCTGGAGCAGGAATAGTAATTTTAACCCCTATGCTATCCAACATTTTCACTACTGTTGCACTGTTTGGAGTTGGAATAGTAATTTTATTCCATCCGCTATTTAATTTGTTTTGTATTATTTTAGCTAATGTAGTATATAATTAATTTTAAAAAGATAAAAAATATTTTTTATTTTTTTAATTTGCTAGAATATTTATTTAATTGTTATTTATATTATTGTTTCATGTGTATAGATGTATTTATAATTTGTAAGATTTTTTAAACAATTTATAAGTTATTCAAAACGTTAACAAGTATTATGTTATTATATATGTTGAATGTTTTTTTATATTATATATATTATTTATATTTTTTAAACATTTTAAAATATTTTTAACTATGTTTAGTTTTAATTATATGTATTATTTACTATATTTTACATTAATTTTTTTATTTAAAAAAGTGATATTCTTAACAGCAATATTTTTGAAATCGATCTTTTTTTTCTCCATATATTTTTACTAACCATAATGTATGTAGATAGAATGTCGATATTCTTGATTTCGATATTCTTGCTGTGATATTTCGGTAGGTCGATATTCTGACCTTCGATATTTTGTCAGTGATTCCATAGAATTGCAGACATTGCTAAGTTAGCATTAGCTAGTATATGCTTGGCAGCCATCTTGCCGCTTTTGCACACATTACTACATGGCTAGGCTGCTGGTGCATTCTCACATGAGAACTGTCTACCCTTCATACTTTTTGCTGTACACTGTGTTCCTAGTCTGCACAGCGTGTTCAAGGTCCAAAAAGTAATGTATGCTGTTAATTCACTTTGGTCAGTCCAGTGCCCATAGACACAACAAAAAACGCAGCTGCACTAGTGAAAGTGGGATGCTTTTAATATGGCATTGCATGCATGAAAAGGCAATTGGAGAGATTCATTCCAGCGAAGAAGAGCTGTGCTTGTCCTGAGATGTGATTCTTGACATCTAGACTTGGAGGGATGGGGTCCCCCTAACAAAGCCTAGAGGTCTTCTATACTTATAATAAACTACCTTATAGCACAGGGAAGGTGGTAAGGTGCTGTAGCCCTGTTTCCACTATATTATATTATGATTTCCCCTTTTGTCCTTTACAGAATTGTAACCATGCTGATTATATTGTTCTCATGCATTTTGCTGCTAGTATTGGGTCGTGCACTGCATTATAGAGCACATTAGTTAAAATAAACATTTTAAACTATACTGTGTTTCTGTTTACTCATGTTGTGGACAAGTATGAGTGTTTGAACAATAGAGTGTTCTTCTTCCCGCGATTCTTGAGAGGGACAGAGTGACATGTTCTAGGATGTCTAATCACTGGTAATCCCTGAGGTGGGTTTTTTAATTCATCACTACACACCGAGGTCCTGGTTTCCTGCTCATAGTTCTATGTATGTGCAGAATCCCTGCAACAGCGTGTTTCTCTAGGATAGCTAGTTCTATAAATGAAATTATGTACATTGTGATGATAGCAATACATGTCTTTGTAGTTTGCTGAATTTGAATAAGGATCTGATTACTCAATTATTACTAAGAAGTTTATGACTGCAAATGATTCATCATTCTTTTAACAGCCTATATGTCCCAACATCTTAAATAGAACATTCACCATTGAAACTTTTATCAGATAAGGCAATTGCATTGTCTCAGTGGATCCCGTAATCTGATATGGAACTTTTTGCCCAGGCTATGCCTTCAGGCACAAGATAGGCTGTAAGGTTTGCATCATAGAAACCTCTTTGTGCTCTGTGGGTTGAAAAGTGGGGCTCTAGTTCTTGCAGGGACAAAATTTGTTTTGATTAGTAGTAGACAAACACATGATGCGAAGAAAAGGTTATAAAAACGATCCAGACATAGACCATGGAGGAATCATATACTTGTCACAAAACCACTAAAAAGGTGTGAAGCAGTCTTTGGCAATGAGAGACTGTTAGAACTGGGATTTCTGGTTGGCTAAGTATTACGCCAAAGCCAGGCAGAAACCACCATTCTAGTCAGGGCAAGGGAGTCACACGCCAAGATAACCCCTGCTAACCCCCTTGGTAGCTTGGCACGAGCAGACCGGCTTATCCCGGAGGCAATGTGTAAAGCATTTGCGCACACACACAACAGCAACAACATCCTAGGCACACCACAAAAGGAACTCCACACAAGGTTATATAAAAATTACTTTTGTATTGTCAAAACACATCAGATAGTAATCACACAATATACATTGTGCCAACTGGCACGGGCAATATTCACAAGGGATTATTTACAGGACAGGGCCACATGGGCCACTGTCAGAATCAACACTTTTAGAACTAGAAATACTGTTAGAAATAGCACTTTGTAGATCATAGAACAATAATCACTTTAGCACACAACCAGTAACTACTGGTACCAGGTAAGTACCACCTACGCAACCCTAACCACCTTAGGAGAATATTACGCAGGGAACCTGGGCTTCACTAGCACCACCTGTACTAGGAGACAAACAACTACCTAAGTATCACAATACCTGTAGGGGTATAAGCATGAACATTTTACACATGATGCATCACAACATTCAGAGGTGTAGAGAAGGAAAACACATGATGCATAAACATTCATTCAGCGGTGTAAGAACAAGGCACATGATGCATCAAAACACATTCAGAGCTGCAGCACAAGAAAGCACAACTCAATAGCACAAAAACACATGATGCCTAAAAACATTCCGAGGTGCAGGAAAAACCACACAATTGTGCAAAACTTACATAAGCCACTACCTGTGGCAGTCCCTAGGCCAACTGGCCTGGTTGGGGCTAGGACGCCCTGTGTCCCAATGTCAGGGGGCCTAAACATGGCGGCTGCCCACTAAGTGCTGGGCAGCTGTGAAGACAGTGATGGGTCCAACGTTGGAGCCTTCCAGGCTCTGAACAAAACACTTGTGCCCCCCAAGAGCCTCACTGGGCTCTAAACACCATGTGGGCGGTGAGCCCCTCTGGGCTCTAAATATAAAATGCCCTCAAGAGCCTCACTGGGCTCCAAATAAAGTAAATGCAGCCATGAGCCTCTCTGGGATCTAAAACTAAGTAATGTCTGAGCCCCTCGTGAGCTCCTTAACAAATGTAGCGCCTGAGCCCCTCGTGGGCTCCTCAAAAGGAACCTTAGCGCCAAAAACTATGGGGGAGCCTTGCAGGCTCTCAAGCAACCAAAATGCCCCCTTGAGCCTCGGGGCTCCACACCTCAGAAATGCCCCTTAACGATGGAGCGGCCCTCTGACATCCGGGGCCGCTCTTGAACCACTGCTGAGCCCCCCAGACGTCCACACTCACCGGTCTGATGTGGCGGGGGCTCATCTATGCGGCGGCTCCCTTCACCCTCGTGGCCGGACTTCTTTCTCTCCGGCCGCACTTGCACACGCAAGCTTCTCCTGCCGGGGCTCCCTCCAGAACACAGGGGCCCCGCAACACCTCGGCTCCTCTCTTTAGGCGGCATCTCCTCAATCAGCATGGGGCTCGCTCCATCATGCAGGAGCCCCGCGTAGATCCACCGGCTTCCCCTCTCTCTCGGGCAGCTTTCCCTTCTCGGCGGCGGCGGGCGGGGGTTCCGGCCAGGCCGCGCTGTGATTGGCCGGCCGGCCAACCACTTCCGGGTCACCGCGGGCACGGCAGGCGGGGATGACTCGACCGAGTGGTAGGCTCCCTCTTTAATTAAAAATAATGAAAAAAATGAATAGGCGGCGTGGGCAGCCGCGATATAACCCGGGGTAGGCTCCCTCTAATTTAAATATGAAGCAAGGTGGGCACTCGCGTTTCCTCACGCAATCCTGGGCAAATGTCGGGTGGGCACCGGCCTCAAGCAAACAAAGCGCTCCCAAGCGCTATAAAGGCAATTACAGCGTTCCCAGCACTAGGATAGGAAAACAGCGCTCCCAAGCGCTAGAAGGACAGACAAAGCGCTCCCAGGCGCTTTAGGAGAGAAATGAAGCGCTACCAAGCGCTTAGGGGCCAAATCAGCACTCCCCAGCGCTATAAGTAAAATCAAGCACTTCCAGCTACAACAGGTCCTAGGGGACTGCAAAGAAAGGCAAAAGGGGTCCCAGGACTAAGGCAGAGTCCTCCATCAATCCAGGGACTGGGCAGGGCCCAGGGAGGCAAGCCTTCCCCAGGGCCCCAGCAGCAGCATGCCCCTGGCAGATTCCAGTTAGCAAAAACAAGAACATTTTGGAAGGGGACACAGCCTCTTTTTATACAGTGAAATACTTTGTCTAAAGGTGCAGGGCGGGGGAAAAACCAGGCACAGCTGGTTTGGGAGCCCCCTTGATGAGCTCAGCCACCCCTCCCATTCACTTGTCAGGCTAGGGTCATCAGTCGCACCACAGGGGGCGGAGCCAGCATTGTGTGGGGAAAACGCAGCCCCATTCAGGACCCAGGTGCAATCCTCCCCTCACATCAGCATGCTAATCTCAACACTCACCACTGGGCAGACCCATCCAGACATCCTGGAGCCACGCTCCAGCCAATCACGTGTCAGCACACTCACTACACAAGCACAACCATGTCTAGAAGTGGCACTTCCACACTAGACACATTCATGCCGCATACATCATTACGCAGCATTCAATCTCACGAGTTCGCACATACCAAACTCGACACTGACTCCCCACACATCAGGAACTACCATGATCACACATATTCCCCATGCATTCCTATGGGAGAGAAGGTCACTCACCACACATACACAGAGAGCTCACACACTTTACACTGTACCACAGTGAATATGTGCGCAGAGGCCTAAAATCACCAACACCAGGTTCCAGAAACAGGCTAGGAAAAAGCAAAACAATTTGGGGTGAACCTGCCAAAAGGGCCAGGTCCAACAGTGACTGTGAAAGGGGTAAGAAAAATCATCTGAGAAATATCCAGAGTCATATTCAGCATCGTTGGTCTCTCGGAACTCTCTAAAAGATACCAGTTCAAATAGTGTAGCATCAAGTGGAATTTCATAGTAGACCATAGAATGATGTGGGACAGTAGCTACTGTCATATTGGAATCAGCTGTGTTTATTGCACTCAGTGTTCTGCATAAAGTGTTAAGCTCAAACATCCCCAGCTGGGAACTCAAGCTAGGAGTAGTAGTGCTTTGTTTAGGGGGTAGGTTATTCAAAGTAGGGAGAGGCTGGGAGGCACTACTCTGACTACTTCTTGGTGTCAGCGACAGCTGAATGTAGAGGGCTGACCGCATATTGTTCTTAATGTGGTTTATAGACACCTGTCTGTTTTTCCTTCATCTAAGCAGAGAAGCATGATAATAATTCTATTACCTTTCACCCCAAGAACAGTGATAAGTGGTCTGTAGGATGGTTCAAAAGCTGGCTTGTTGTGGATTTTCTCCCAAACTGCGTCTCCAACTTTGGGAACCTACCTGTTGGCAATAGCAAAGCCCTTCTCTTCACAGGTGGCAATGACAGTGTAGTTTGTGTTGGACAGCAGGACTCTGACTTCTTGGATACTCTGTTAAACATTCAAATGTTCTCCAAGTCAAATTTATCTTCATCCGCCTACCTTCCCATAATTTTCTAAGCCATGCACATGCAGAGGAACTCCAAAGAGAACCTCCTATGGATGCATCCTCACAATACTCATCTAGGCTAGCTATTCAATGCTTTCTGAACTCCATACAGATTATGGTACCAACTAAGACCTGAACTTAAAACCCTAGCAGTCAAAGCTTCTTCAATCATGCCATTGGCCCTCTCTACAGTGCTGTTTGGCTCAACTTTGAATGGGTTGCTGAATTTCAGACCAACTTCCAGAGCAGACATTGAATGGCTGTAAGCCTTGAAGTCAAATGCAGCACTGTTATATGAATGAAATAAATGAACTGCCCTCATTGACACTAGGCACTACATATCCTTTACGACTGTTGAAACATTTCGCATTTCTATGTAGCCAAACCCCTTGGAACTGAGAACATGAATCAATAGCTATCAATTTGTGCTTATATCAGTTATCTGGATGTAGGGGACCGATGTGGGCCAAATAAATCACCTAGAAGGTGATAATTGAGATCATGAGGGGAGCTGGTGAAGGTCTCTTAACAGTGGAGCATTTAATCTGCTGACACATGTCACATTTTCTAACATAGTACCTAGCCTGTTTATATAAACTAGGCCACCAGTAGCATTGCTGTAGCACTGCTATGGTTGAATTTATTACTGCATGTGCAGAGACCGACCACTTGTGCGTTTCTTTGATTAATTCTAATCTAGTCAGATTATTAGATATTATTTTGTCTCCCACTCCTTGTATCGTAACTAGCGGAATGTTATCTGAATTGAAGGTGTAGGAGTATTTTATTTTGATTTGATTTTGCAGATTGAATATCGCTCAAATGCCCAGGGGCGTCTTGGCACTGCTTCACACACAGATCTAAAACCTTTTGGTACACACAATGGCTAGTTATTGAAAAGCCAGGTTTTTAAAGATTTCCAGAAAGACTGAAGGTGTGGACTATTCCTATACTCCAAAGGGAGAGAATTCCAAAGTTTCACTGTTCCTACAGTGATCCTTTTTCCACCCCATGGAGCTCTTTTTATCCTGGGAACAACCAGAAGTTTTGCATTGAACGATCTTAAGTGCTTTGCTGGGGAGTACCAGGTAAAACGCTTTTTTTTAAAACTCTGGACCATTATTGTGTAAAGCCTTGAAGGCTATGCAATGATTTAAATGTGATGCATTTGCAAGTTGGAAGACAATGCAGCCTTGAAGGCTATACAATGATTTAAATGTGATGCATTTGCAAGTTGGAAGACAATGCAACTTAGCCAAAATAGAGCATTCCTGTAATGCAGTTTGGACAAGGCTAGGGCAGTGACCACTGTCTTCTGAAGGAATAAAAGGGCAGATCTTCCTAATCATTTTTAGAATGAAAAATACTGGAAATATCAAGGTATTAATGTGAAATTTGAAAGTCAGTCTGTCATCGAGGATAACCTTTACATTTCTATCCTTTCCCACAGGGAGAGGAAGAGTACCCAGATCAGTTGGGCACCAGTTCTGTGACCAGAAAGAAGTTTCAACGCCCAGGAGGAGGACCTTAGTCTTCCTGGAATTAAGTCTTAAGCAGTTGGTCTTCATCCACTCATTGATCTGGGGCATACAGCTATTAAAATGCTCTGCTGTTTCATCTGGATTACTGGATATCAAGACAATTAGCTGAGTGTCATCTGCATACCATACGACTGTAAATCCAAACTGTTTAATCAATTATCCGGCTTAGATAAAAAAGAGTAGGCCTCAATTCAGGCCCTGTGGTACTCCAAATGGTAACCTAAATTGGTCAGAAGAGAAATGTTCCATTATAACCTGTTGTAATCAATCTGACAAAAAAGAGGTAGGTAGTTTTAGAGCCATACCTTTTATTCCAAGCTCAAAGAGAGGCTTAATTAAAATGTTATGATTGACAGGGAGGAACACCTGAAGGAAATTTCCTAGCTTGCTTGGCTGCATTTATGCCTGTCAAAATATATGTCTCAATCTTCATTTGAGATCTGGCTAGAACTGCTACTCAGACAGTATGAATTGCAGCCTTTGCCGCTTGGTCAGCTGCACAGTTCCCTTTTGCTTATATACCAATAGGTTGATGGTCTCAAATAGACCAATGGATGCTTGCCTTGCAAGACCATTACCTTTCCCCAAAACTGTTTATTTTTATAGGCTTTCCCTTTGAATCCTTGCATTAATGAAACCGCCAATGTTGCAAATCAACATTGTTCTTGTACAAAGAAAGCTGAGGCAGACACAGTGAGTGTGGGAACTGATGAATCAGTCTTTTGTAATGCAAATAGAAGGGCATGTAAATCTGCATGTTGTGCAGTACTATCATCTCAGAGTTGGAGGAACTCATAATCCTTCACTACACCTTGGACTGTTGCGCAGGCTTCACAGTACTTACATTTAGTTTCTACTTTGGGTTGAACAGTGCCATCTGTGTAATAGATGGTCTGATAAGACTCCATAAGTAAAATGCCTGGAGTTGGAGCAGTAGAATGTTCATATTTGAGAGACAATGTATACAAAGGGAGGAATCATACTAAAACTTTAATTCCACTGTACTTACAGAAGATGCCCACTGTATCCATCTCAAGTATAGGGCACGAGCATTAGGAATGCTTGGCTTTAGGGCTGCCTCTAATTCTTGTATGGGAGAAAAAACAAGAACAGGTTTTCCCAGTACCAAAGGGCCCTCCTTTGGAATAGCTGTTTGCACAGCAGTCAGAATTTTTTCAATGGACACAAATCATACTTCTGCCAGGGAACACAAATGAGGCTTGTAAGCCTCTCCTTTTTATTTTTTTTTACAGATTGCGAACTTGACCCACATCGCGTATCAGAGCGCTTTACATGGCACCAGTTGCATTACATGAGGACACATTCATTTTTGTTAGGCACAGGGAGATTAAGGGTCCGATTTCCATTCGGTAAAATCCCTTACAAATAGCCGTACAGAGCATATTTCCCGTACGAATCGTACCCTTCAACGTCCCCGTTCGTACGATGAAGTACAATTCGGACCCAAAGCAGATCTCCGCACGAATTGTACGAAAGACCATACGACTTAAAAATCCGTACGAATAGCATTCAGAACACGCAGTACGCGACATCCGTACGGATCGAAGCAGCATTTTCCGACCCAGCAAGTACGATTCGTCTCGTCAACACTTCGTACAACTCTTTTTCTACAGGAGCTCAAAGCTTCCAGAAAAGCAGATTTCGACTCAAACCGCGTATGAAACTGACCCCCCCCCCGGGTACGGTGCGTACATCCCATGATTGCAGGGGTATGGTGTGTAGGGATACGGTGCGTACACCCCATGATTGCAGGGGTACGGTGCGTACACCCCATGATTGCAGGGGTACGGTGCGTACACACCATGATTGCAGGGGTACGGTGCGTACACCCCATGATTGCAGGGGTACGGTGCCTATGTAATTGTGTGGCTCTCCATATGAATCACTCATACGCGACGTTTTCCATACGAATCGCGTTCTCATTCCCCGGTCCGGATCGTACTTTTCGGGTCGTAGAGCATGTTTACAATTCGTACGGTTCACTGTCAGGGTCCATGTCGTACGGATTTTCCCTTGTTTTTCGTACGGGTCGCAACGATTCAGTTGTATATACTTCAAACGAATCGTACTACGCGATTCGGATGGAATTGTATGAGTCGTACGGAAAGGGCTATGGATACGATTCGGTCGTACGATGGGTTTACCGAATTGGAATCGGCCCCAAAGTGATTTGCCCAGAATACAGGATGTTCAGCGTCATTGCTGAGACTCGAACCCAGTTCCCCAGATTCGAGGTCGACCGTGCTAGCAGCTAGGCCAACGCTTCTCCCAACTCCTGTCTCCTTCATTGTACGTCACAAAGGTGTAACCATAGTGACTGGATATGACTCTGAAAACTAGATTGGTTATCAACCTAGTTTGTAAATAGTTTGTCTCAAGCATGTCTGATGGTAGAGCTTTCATGATATGAGTTTGTGCATTCAGCCGATGTTTATAGAAAAATGTGGGAGAAATCAGGTCATATAGAGGCTTGACTCTCTGTGTAGTGAGGCAAATTAGCACATCCAAAGTCCAGAAACCCCAACAGGGATTGTAACTCTTTCAGTGAATAGGGATACTGTAAGGTAGTGTACTTCTGGAGGAAGTCTTACGCTAGACCAATGCCCTCAATGGATAATTCATTCCAAGGAAGGTCATCCTCATGTAGGAGATTTAATGACACCATAGTCCTGGTAAGTCATCATCAGTTAGGTAAAAATCCTCAATATACGACTATAACTCAGGATCTGGTTATTAGGTTTCCACGATTGGTGCTGAAAGCAAGCCACAACTATTCTTATAGCCCATGCTCTAATGTTAGAATGTAAACTATACTCCATCGAAACTGAAAGCAGTTAGTTACTCACTTTAACTCCATGGCTGCTAAGGCAATTCCCCTCCTGTGCTGGGAATTGCTATTTTCCTTATTTTATGACGAGCTGGGCTCGTCATCAGTGTATGAGGAGGCTACACCATGACGAGCCCAGCTCGTCATGAGTGTGGAAGGGGTTAAGGCGTTATATTTTGACTGAAAAAACAATTGGAAATATCTAGGGCTGACTTGTATTTTTTCCACATCAGGTTCATCATTAAACCTGTGCTGTGTGTATTTTGTACTGTATATGTTCAGGTGTGCAAATTCTATTTTCTGTAGTCTAAGACTTGTCCATAGGAGCCATCTAGTGTAGAGCTGGGAAAACTTGGTGTGCACATGGGTGAAAGGCAAGGCATTATTATGCCTTGATACTGCATTTGGTCAAATATTAGATGAAATAATAATAATAATACTTTATAGTAATATGGATGGAAATGGTGTCCTCTCTTTAATTGTGATCAGGGTTGCCTAAAGCAGTGTCCCTTCATTTGGTGCTGTAAGGATCAACATTATACCTGGTATTTTATAAGCGTTCCATATCCTTGAGGGAAAACAGGAGTTATCCCTCCATAACTTCCCCAGAACAGGAGAAACGCTGTTGGTGTGTGACTGGTTCAGTATGGGGGTTCAGATCCTATGCCAAGGAATATATCCACTATTGAAATTCATTTCTGTATTATGTGCAAGGGTTTTTTCTTGTGATCAACTGTGATCCCTGCTTGGGTATGATTTCAGGTTACCATTGAAAATGGGAAAGTCTGCCATTTACAAGATGAATCTGTCATGCTTTTCGCTGGCCAAGAGGGTCACAATCAGGGTAGCTTAATTCAGTGCTGTGTGGCACCAAATAATTCGTGAATAACAGGCAAATGTGCCTTCCTTAGGGGCAGATCAGAGCATACACCATAATCTTCCTTGCCAGTGGAGGGAAAATATGTTTGTTAATTCTGTGTCACGATATGCTGAAAGCGCCTGCAGAACTACAGGTCCCAGAATGCCCATTGCAAGGGAGGAGCCAAAGAGTCAAAGATATATATTTTCACGTAGCGCAGACGTGCGCTGTACGTGATTCCACCTCCGAATCTTGGTTCGTGTTACCTGAGTGCCTTCAGGACGTTTGAGAAGTATTGGTTACAGCGTTCCTGGCTGAGACGCTTTCTTGGTGGCTAAGGAAGTTCCTGGCATTCATTTGTAAAGTTTGGCGGCTGCCGAACTTGTTTCTGGAAGGCATCTGACATCTGCGGCTGCGGCAGTGTCTGTCGGTGAGCGTTCTCGGCTGAGACGCGATTCTTGAAGAGGCTAAAGGGAGACAGAGGCTCAAGGAGTTTTGGCGATTCAAAGTGTCATTTCCTGATCCTTCCCGTTTGTGGCTGCAGCGGAGAAGGAGATTACGCGTTCTCGGCTGAGACATGGTTCATTCAAGGAGTGTTCCTCTCTGCTGGGAAGGCCTTTTGCTTGTATTCACCCCGAGTGCATCGGTAGCGAAAACGGCTGGCATTTATTGAGAAGGATTACATATCTTCCAGAGGATCTTGACATTAATTGGGGTAAGCCTCCTGAGAGGTTTCAAGTTCTTATTCTGTCTAGGATTGGTGCAACATTTCTTTATGAGGCTTGACACTGTTGCTGGATTAAACTCGCACCTTGCTGGATGTTGTCTTCTCTAGGTGCAAAACTTTTTGTGGTGATTCCAAGTCTCTGTTTGATACTTATCTTTTAAACCCCAGATAGTTTTGTTTCATCAGTTACTGGAGAGGGGTTCTTTTTTCATTTTGGGAGATTGGAAGGGTATGTATGAGATGTTGTGTGTTTCTCTTTTATAGTATTCTGAGGAAGCATGGATGGAATGTAACTTTGGCTTTATATTTCAGAAAGCGATTGATCAGTGTAGAGAGAAGCATCTACTACCAGAATCAAAGAGGAAGGGTTCACCTCCAGAAAGCTAATATTGGTATGTGTTCTACTAGCGAAACTCTAATGAGAGTAGTTAGTGATACATGTTATAATACTTGTGTTTTCTCGTTTCAGTTGTCCCTTCCGTTGCTGTTCCTTCCCTTTCCCTTTTCCCTCACTTGATTACCTCTATGCTCTGTGTATAGCTATTCAGTCAGAGTGTGGGGAAATCAGGAGATGGACCCCTTTGAGCATCGACCTGATCCTGAGGAGGTGACGATCGTGACACTCTGCACCTGGGGAATGGGTCATAGTGCCAGGGTGACACTCCCTCACTTACATTCATTTATGGCTAGTGGATGGGGATTAATGTCCTGCCACATTCATCAAGCAGAAAGGAATTTGTGAGTAGCAACATTAAAGAGGGAATAATCTCTGTTTCAATAATTACTTCTGCATTCATGTCTGCCTGGGAGGCCACTATACAATTCCAAATACATTTTGGTTTCTCAGTGGGTCTTTCACTGCAGAGCTAAGGGTATCAGAGACTAACTGCTGATCTGCTCCAGGTTGACACCATGGGTTCAGTTGATAGTTTGGGTTCTTTTCAAGTTGGTGCCCTCAATTGGATCCACTGTTGTCTATTAGGAAAACTTCTCATGAACTATAGTCTTGCAACATTGGGTATCTTTTCAGTAGGAGCACCAATAGATAAGGGAGAGTTTCCTCTTTCCAATATTACCTATCTCATTAGTTTGTGAGCCTGGATAGCCCACAAGTCACCTTTTCTGCAGTTGAGGGTGGATTGAGAAATTTAAGGTAGATGTATCCCTTTCTGGCATTTAACATTGACATATTTAGGACTAAAGAATGGGTCCCTAAAAAATCTTAGTGTATCTGGGATTTCCCTTTTTCTGGGAGGCAGATATGGGATAACCCATATCTTGGCCCTGGGAAGTAGAAACCTTGTGGGTGTGAAGATGGGGCACAATGACCATCACTTTCCATCCTGAAAAGGGAATCTTCTGGTTTCTGGGAAGAGAAATTGTGCCCTAACCTTATCTGGAGGAAGGACTGATTCTGACAAGCAGGGAGACATGGCCTAACGGTTCCAACGTGGACAAACTAGCTGGAGCTTCAATTTCCAATTTCAATTGACATTGCCTCTGGACCTGTGTGGACCAAGCAGTTGTTGGAGCAAAAAGAAAGTGAGCAGCGTGCTGCCTGTTTTCTTCTGCCTAGCAGCAAGCCAATAGACACAACTTAACCTCTGCTGATGTACCCTGCTGCTGTGGTGGACATTTGTGGAAGCTTCCAGTCAGCCCAACGAATCATACGATTCAGAGACAGGACCTTGTATCTCCCTGTTCCTCTCAACAAACACTGGAAGAGAGCTGCCCAAGAACCATACAGCTGGAAAGTGCCCAGATCAGTTGACTGGGGGTGAGTGTTTGATTTGCTCAAACGCTCCGATCATAATCCCCTTTTGTATCACTTTGTTCGCTCTAAGTTGGCAGGGTATGCTCAGACGTGAGTCCCTTGCTCACTTGGCCACTGGATTCAAGATAGCCTGGCTGATGAGGATTATGAGCCCGAAACCGGTCCTCGGAAGCTTGTTTCCGGTCCAGGGAAGACATGGCTTGGCAGTTCGGGCTGGACTGTTCCCATGAGGCACAGGGTCGGACTGATTTGCATATGGCCATGTCTGAGCTGGGGTGGCAGAGTGGGCTAAAGAATGGTGATGGCTTAAACCCAGATCAGTTGACTGGGGGTGAGTGTTTGATTTGCTCAAACGCTCCGTCCATCATCCCCTTTTGTATCACTTTGTCCCTACATTAGAGTCTGCATGCTATTATCTCTGCAACATATTGCTCAATGCATTGTTAAACCCAACAGTAACAAAAATCGGTGGTTTGGAATTCTTATTGTCCCACACACAGGACATGCTGTTTGGGGTCAAGGACAAGTTCTCATGTTTCTTTTGTCCCCTAGGAAAGAAAGCCCAACCCAATTCAGCGCAAACCTTTAGCTGCCGGTTTAGTCTACCAGGATATGGATGTGGGAAATATGAATGTATGCCACTAAGGCAAGATTGCTGAGTTGTTCAGACTTGCACGCATGATTCAATAATGCAACAGCTTTTCTTAATAAAGTGAGTGTTCTAAGAAAATGCAAGGAGCTCAGCTTGCATTAATGACAGTGGCTTCAGTGTAACAGCAGGTACCCATGGGCACACTTTTAAGCTACTTAGAATGCTCCCATATTATTCACACGCTATATGCAAATACATTAGGACACATGGCAGCATGATTAGTGATTTCAATATAAAATGCACACAAAAAATTGCATCTTGAAAAAAAGGTTTGCCAAACTATTGCATAGTCTTAAATTCCATTTCGCTGAGAAGTAATTTATTAAAACGTTTTTGCTGCATTCCAGTATTTAAACAAATATTTACTTACGTGCAGCTGTATGAGTGCAGATTTACGGTTTTCGATTTTCAGGAATTCACAAGATTTTACAGTAGTAGGCCAAGAAACTGTACTTCTATCAAACTTTTGTTACTTCCATTTTCGCATGATCAATTATATACACTTGTATTTGCTCCCGCGAAAATCTGCTAAGGAATTACAAATTCATTTTTCCTACACACCCCTTTTCTCACAGTGAAAAAAAGTTTTACTTTAACCTGTCAGGAGTAAATTTCTTTCTTTCTACAATGTGGAAAAGGATTAGAGCTGAGTTGGTAAATACCCTTAAACATGTAGGATTGAGGGTGTACACAGACTAGTGCATTCCAACCCTAGAAATACCGCTGCACACCCTACTTCCAGCCCCTATATTGTCCCAATTATGAGTTTCGTTGTACTTGCAGGTTAGTAAATCTGAACCACAAAAACCAGCATAAAACAGAAGCACCTTGCCATTACCATGTTACAAAGGTATGGAACAGAGAATTATAATGCAGACCCGGTATTACTGGCCGGAATTCTGCAATGTATTCCCTTCTCTGTAGGTTTTGTCACTCTAATATATCACCTGCTTGCAGGCAAGGGGGCAGGAGGGAGGATAGTGGGCATAGGAGCCTAGTCTGGCAGGGGAGCACATTGCATGCTCCCTATGTGCCTTGGCAGGCAGTTGGACTGCGGCAGGCAAAAGGGGAATCTCATAAGGGAATTCTGCTCTGCTCATAATCGAGACCTATGTAAATGCAGAAAGGTGGCAAAAATCAAAGCTTTGCTGAACTCAAAACCCTGTTGTAACATGACCCCTGGCACAATTAGATAAGCTATTATCAGAGCGTTTATATAATAAAAATGCTGTCAATTTTTTACCTTTCTGCTTGGTACTTAAAGTGACAAATGGATTTTCTTACAGAGCAAGCAAATTTCGGAATCATCCTGCCCATTGGCCAAGTAAATATTTTATAACATTCTACACCCCTGAAATAGAGTTGCAGTTCACAACTATGAGGGGAGTTTAATTGCTGCATTAATTGCTGCATTTAGACCTGCGGAATCCAGTATCTAGTGTTGCGACACCTCATTTGAGGTAGCTATGCTCTGTAGAAAATACAGCATTATTTATTATTAATGTTGTTTTCACAGCTGATATCAACGATATCAACAACAATGGGTTTTACATTTCCCAACCTCAAAGAGTATATTGATGCACATCAAGAAAGGGTTTCACAAACTTCTGTTCATCTCAATATAAACATAATGAAATCTCCAGTGTTAAGTTTAAAATGCACTTTGTGAGGATTGTGGTGTATTAGATGGTGTTGTTGTGCGACCTCAGCATGTAATACACTCACAATACCATCCTGGGACCAAACAGTCTCTTTTGTAAACATCTCTTGCTAAACCCAAGGTAGCAATGGCTTTGAGCAGCAAGTTTCAAACAAAGGAAATAGTGTAAAGCATTTGGAAGCACCAAACAACAGAATAAGAAAAACACAACATGAAAGAAACCTGACACCAATTTATAAAAACCAATGACATTTTACAAACCTTTTGATACCCTGATGGGCAAAATCCACCAGAGGGTTCTGGAGATGCAGATTTTCAAAGAAAATGTAAATCTCAGTCTTTTAGTCAAAGCACGAACAAACATTGGTAACAATAAAGTTTTAAAACTTTTCAAAATTTTGGAAGAGTTGTATTTGGCTACTCCAGCCAGACTGGGCGACCAATTCTAACAGGGAGAAGGTCAGACAGGACACTAAAAAGTATTTGGACAGTTATGTGTTCACCAAAGCAGTCTCAAGTCCAGTTTCACACTTTACAACAAAACCGCCATGAACTTCAATGGTGTGGTCCTGATGCTGAGGATACAGGAGGATGACAGATGGTCTGCATGATGTGCAGTCAAAAGGCGTCTAATTGCAGTTATTTATCTTTCCACGGGTAAGGTGGTGGTAACTTTGGCTTTAGGGTCTGGGGACTCTTAAAGTCCCGCTTGGCAAATAGAAGTCCAGGAGTGGCTAGGCTACCGATCTCTGGTAGCAGTGGATCCAAAGGCTTACTTTGGTGAGGGCTAGTGTCCATTTTTAGAGTTGGATCCACCCAAAATGGCTTATTTGTATCCTGGTGGGAATTTCAGTCGTGTTGTAGTCTGTGTTAACAATGCAACGAATACTGACCTCCCATGGGCCAAAGTTGTTTTGCAATAGCATTACTGCAGTCCTTTGTTCAATTTCACCATAAAGACAGCTAGCCAGATGGATAGAATCCAGTTTAGCCTAAGCAGACTTCTGTTTGTATTCAGGCTTGCTCCTATATGTGTGGGTCAAAGAGAGGTTTGCCCCCTTTCCTCATCAAATTCAGTCCCTGTCAAGTGAGGAACCTCCAGGGACCCTAGATAGTGGGGTGTAATTGTTTAGCGTGACAGACACCACTAACCATAAAGATAAAAGGTAGTTTACCTTCTTAGACTTGATAAATAAACTTTTCAAAGTTTGTAATACAGTTAACTCTTTAGCATGTTACTGGGTACACTGTATGTCATTTGGCATTGAATTTGTATTGGTCTCTACTGTTTGCAAAGACTAGGCCCTTGAAGAGCGAATGTTCTGGACTTGTAGCGAAGTATTTTGTTGGAAGGGACATAAAAACAATTTTGCATTGCATTCATGGTGGTCTTTGAAAACTGTGCCAGTGTGTCTCCATTCTTTGAAAGGTTTGCAAGCCTCCAATCAGGAGTGGGTGAAATTTCTGGACACATTTCCAAGCAGTTAAAATGCACCCTGTTTTTTTCCCTGTGAAGCAGAGTTAGGGTTACTCCGAGAAGGAACAAGGCCTATGTCCAATCTCTGAATATAGTTGCTTCTAGAAGTACTGCAAGCGGCCGGGCAATGTATTTACCATATATACAAAGGGGCCGATTACGTTCCGCCCGCCATCGTGGTGCAAAAGGGACCGTCCGCCATAGGTGCAGCGGTCCCACTACACAAATTAGGATGCGCCCTTCCACTGTGGTGGGCGCATCCTGCATGTTTAGCATTGTGGCGGGCGGTGCTCTCAGCACCGCCCGCCACAATGCTCAAAATGCACTAATGCATTTGCATTAACAAAGCGGCAGGCACGCGCGGTGCCTGCCGCTTTGTTAATACAAATGCAGGGGGGTACCACAGGTACCCCTCCCTGTGTGCACTCCTCCCTTCTCCTTCACTACGGGAGCCCCCTAAGTGAAGACAGCATGCCGCCACGGAAAAGCATCTGTTTTGGCCCATCATAATATGGCTGGCAGTGTCTAATAGACCCCGCCACCATATTAAACCTTTTCCACCCCGGCCGCAAGGCGACCGGTGCGGAAAAGCGGCCGACGGTCTTTCCGTCCGCCGCGGACCCCCCAGCCATCCTAATGTGGCGGGAGTCATTTCAGTGCGGATGGCAGGCGATTGCCCCCACCAGGCCGACGGTTGCTACCGCCAGCCTGGCAGGAGCAATCCGCCCACCATCCTAATGGGCCACAGTTTGTACACATTGTCCACATCCCCCTAAAAATCATTCCTTTCTCTTCAGTGACAAAGCTGGCTCAAACCATGATTCTTTATGTTATTTTTCCATACTAACTTTAAATACCAGTTATTTATTTTGCCCGCATTTCAAGGATCCAGTTACATGCTCATTTATTTTCGGCCTCCTTTTTAAAGGTGCTGTTATGAAGTGCTGAATTGACATTGTAAAATTGTAGCTCTCTGTGGTTTGAGTTCTTGGCAAGTCATGATTTATTTGCATCTCCTTTCCATATACAAGCAAAAACAGCAACAGTAAAAGCAAATGCATGGCATATCTCGAAGGCTTATTCTTTTTTTTAAGTAAACTAGTAAATTAGCTATATTAGTGAATTTCTTTAAAAAAATAAAAAATTGTTACTGCAAGCATACACCAGCCATGTATATTTCATTGCATATGTTCTTTTTTTTTGTTTTGTGGCAAAGGTTGGTAATAAACAATAAAAGAGAAATAACCATTGCACTAGCTTTCCACAGCGAGACCTTTTTGAATTGTCAAAAAGTGTGTAATCCGGGACTAGCAAAGCAAAATCAGTAAAAATTGATAGATTTGCGCAAGGTTTGACTTCTGTTTACCACAAATTCGAACAATAAATACATTTTCCCAGCTGTACCCCCATTAATCATTGCGAGGGTCCCACTTGCTTAACAAACTGTGAAAGCAATGGAATATTTCACAAATGTTCCTAAAATCCTCTGCTTTTGAAAGTCAATTCCTATGAAAATGAGTTCATATACAATTTGGAAAAAAAAATTCAAATGTTTCCCAGAGAGAATCTCCCAAACCTACGTTAAGAAACTCAGACCTTATCACACAATGTGAGCACTGAAAGTGCTGTTGGACCCGACCCTCTCTGTAGGGTCACCCCGAAACGTTTTGCCTTCATTCCTCTTATTTTTGCTGAATTAATTTTTTTGGCTTTAGGACTCCTTGCACTTTACCATACTAAACAGTGCTAAAGTGCTTGTGCCTACTCCCTAGGACATGGTAAAATTGCCTTATACCTAATTGGACTTTTATTTACTTATAAAGTGCTATACTGTGAGAAAGTCGTCCTTTTTGCCTTATTTGTTCCCATTTTTGACTGATACTGGTGGTGACTGAATCTGAAGTGCCCTAGTCTCTGCTAACCAGGCCCAGGGCCAGTTGTCAAATTAAAAAGGAATATGGTGAATATGTATAATCACAATTGGAAATGACAGACAATGTAAGTCCCTAGAATATAATAGGGCATGTTGATTCAAAGGCCCTGTAGATTTCTTGCACTGCAGTGTGCAATACTGTGTTGCTTGCTGTAATTTTTAAAGACAGCTTTGCATTGTAGACTGTATTTAAAAGTAAATTCTATGCAAATTCGACGTTGGTGGTACAGGCACTTCCAAATTGGTAGTTTACCTTAGTTATACATATGAGTCACCCCCACGGTCTCCCCTAGGTGACCTAGTGGTGGATAACTATAAGCAGAGAACTTATAAAATATGTTTTATAAGCCCTGTTGAGGGAAAACTGCCAATTCTTTTTTCCACCATAGCAAATTATTAGCTCCATAAGATAACATTGGAATATGTTATTAAATTATAAATATTACTAGGAAGGAGCTAAAAATGTAATTCAAAATTCAAAAGATCAGCAATGATAAATCCAACAGCTTGCCACTGTTGATTTTACCTGAACTAGTACAGAAAATAAGTTATAGAACTTTCTTTTCTGTAAGCCAAAATCCTGCCTTCCAGCCGTCTCTCCTGATTGGTCAGCCTTAACAGGTTTAGACATGTTGCTTTGATGAGGTGATAAGTGGCGGGGGCGTGGCTTGGGCGCCGATGGCGATGGTCGCCTGAGAGCTCGGCTCCGGGACTAAGCCCGGGTTTATCCTGAAAATCGGAGGCTGCGGGGCACCCCAGACCCCGCATTCTGCTGAGTGTGCCGACGGGACCCTGCCGGGGCCCCTGGTGGAGCTCGGATGAGGGTTGCCCCGGAGTAAAACCGAAGTTTGCGGAGTTGCGGAGTGCGACCCAACATGGCGCCCGGACTCCTTTGTCCCCCTGCTCGGAACTACTGAGTTGAAGAGGTGCCGCAGGTAGCGACTAGCGCCCGGCTTCGCCATCTCCGGCTGTTCTGGACATTGGACATTTACTGGATTGGACCCTTTGCAACGGATTTGCACTCGGTTAGACGGCCGGGCGGGTGCCCACGCAGTGGAGGGCACCGGGAGCGGACGCCCTGCGATCCGAGCGGTGGCCCACCTCGCGACTCCGCAACTAGCTACGTCTTCCTGGCCAGTCCACCTACATGGGAGGCGCGACACTCTGGCGCCACGGATCATCCGAGGGAGTTGGTGGCCCTCACCCCGGGGCTATAGTGGGTGAACGGGCCTGCCCGGCTCGGCGACGGCTGTCTCCGCCCCCTCATCGGTGCCCTCGGACGCCGTGGCGGTGGCGTGAGCCCAAGCGGCGGAGTCTCCACAGGCTCTGGAGAAGGAGGTCGCCCATACCCGAATTGAGGACAAGCATCCGGGAAGGTAGTGGTCGACGCCTGCACACGGAGACGCCTACTCCGGGACCCTCGCGGAGTGCCCCGGGAGGCATGGGGAAACCTAGGGGAGCCAAGGGATCCACCCAGACCGCCTCGGACTCTGAAGCCCAGGACAAAGAGGAGCATGGGGACCCAAAAAGTTCTGGTGGCGCGCCGATGCAGCAACAGTTCGACCGTGTCCTAGAGGCGATAGAGACTACGAGATCGGCCCTTCAACAGGACATTGCTCAGGTGGCGACGAGCCTGGGCCTCCTCAGGGCGGACCATGGCAAACTTTCAGACCGGGTCAAGGAGGTGGAGGGCACGGTGAAAACCTTGGAGCCGGCGCAGCGAACCTTGGCTGCGACGATGAAGGACGCCCTCTCCCGAATTGAGACCCTGGAACGGAGGGCGGAGGATGCGGAAGGCCGCAACAGGAGGAACAACATCCGAGTGGTGGGCCTGCCGGAAAAGATCGAGGATGGCGACATGGTGCAATACTTGGAGACCTGGCTCCGAGACACGGTGGTCCCGGAGGGACTGTCCTCCTTCTACACTCTGGAACGAGCCCACAGAGTCCCAGCACGGCCCCCACAGCAGGGACGCACCCCGAGGCCAGTGGTGGCGCGGTTGCTGCATTTTCGAGACAGGGACTTAATCCTCAATGCCGCCAGGCACAATGGCCCGTTCAAAGTAGCGAACAGTCAGGTGAACATCTTCCCAGATTACACCTACGAGACGCAGCGCAAGCGGTTCTCCTTCCTGGCGGTTAAGCGCGAGCTCAGGAGCGAGGGCATTCAGTATTCACTCCTATATCCTGCAAGGCTCCGCATCATTGTCGATGACAAAACCCAGTTCTTCGACACCCCGGAGGATGTCTGTGTCTGGCTCGACCTATACAGGACAGGGAAAGATGGCTTTGGCTCCTCGTCCCAACAGGCAGATGAGCCGGAACAAAGGCGGCGATCCAAGAGAGTCAGGAATCGCCGCGGCCGCACGGGAGGGCCCTCGACTGCGGAGACATCATCGGAACGGAGGGGAGTGCTGGAAGTATTGTCGGAGTTGTCGGGAGCAAGGGATGGAGCCGCTGAGGAGGAAGAAAACCCGGGTGATGAGGGAGCACCGTCGGACTCGGAGGATTCAGTGGCAGATAGTGCCCATACACCGGTGATCACACCGAAATCGGTGGAGGACCTTCTAGATGGACAAGGGTAACGGGGTATACTGCCTTGTTTTGGGTGGGGGCCCGGCAGGGGGGAGGCGGTTGCCGTCCTTTATTGCTGACATAGAGGAAGAGAGGGTTGGGGGGCCTCTGCTTTCGCCCCGGAAGATTTTGGCACTGTTTGGGGCTTGTTATAGTCCTGGTGGCCTGGGCGACGAGGGCCCACTGCCTCCGCCCAGCCCGCACCTGGCCCATAAGGCCTTCCTACGGTGGCGACCGTAGGATTAGTGGGGGTTCTGGGGTTGATGAAGGACGAGGTTTGGATGGGATCTAGATGGTGCAGTTTGGGTCCTGTTCTGGGGTGGGAGGGGGGGGGGTTTGGTTGGTTTTTGGGTTGTTTGGTTTTGGTTGGGGAAAATGGCCGCCATCAGCGCTGGGAGGATTGATGCCTTTTCTTTGTGGGGACCCGGATGGGGGGACTGTGCAAGAACAATCTGGGACAATGGCTGATGTTGCTAATTTGAAATGTGTTACTTGGAACGTAAGGGGGCTTCACACTATGTCCAGGCGTCACAAGGTCCACGCTTATTTAGTGCGTAGGGGAGTGCAAATGGCGCTGCTGCAGGAAACTCATCTGAACAAGGCGGAAGGGGCGGCGCTTCAGCATAGATGGCGGGGGCAGGTCTTTTCCACGTCGTACTCTGCTTATGCCAGGGGGGCGCTAATATGGATCAGGGCAGGGGTCCCCTTCCAAGTCACGAGGACAGTGGTGGATCCAGAGGGGCGTTTCGTGGCCATCTCTGGCACTCTAGGGGGGAGGGACCTGAACGTTTGCTGTGTGTACGCTCCTAATGTAGACCAGACTGCCTTCCTTTCCAGGTTATCGGGCTCGTTGGCCCACTTTTTCGCCGGGCCCCTCCTGCTGGGGGGAGACTTTAACTCCGTAGTAGATGTGGACATAGACCGCTCGCATCCCCCGCTTCCCGATTCCCCGGTCCGTCGCACGGCTAAGGGTCGGCAGGATTGGCAGACCCGCTGGGGTTTGACGGACATTTGGAGGGCGCATCACCCCGCATCTAGGGATTATTCATATTTCTCGAGCCTCCATGAATTGCATGTCAGACTAGATGGCTTTCTTGGATCGCCCGAACTGGTTTCGGCAGCGGTCCGATCGGAGTACTTATCAAGGATCATCTCGGACCATAACCCCCTCCTACTGGACCTTCGCTGGTTTCCTGGGACGCCGGCGGTGCCCACCTGGAAATTGCGACCCGAGATCCTCGAGGACAGTGTCTTCAAGGCGGACTTGGGGGAGAGAATATCGGATTATTTTGCGTCCAACGGCGGCTCCGCGAGTACTAGGGCGTTGGAATGGGACGCTTTTAAGGTAGTGGTGAGGGGCTACTGTATCTCTAAGAAGGTGGGCATGAGGCGCGTCATCCTGGCTGATTTAGACACTGCGGACCGGGAACTCCGCGAGCTTGAAATTCGCCGCCCCGGACACCCGGAATTGCAAGCCCAGACGGCGGAGGCGAGGGAAAAGGTAGCAGCGGAGGTCGAACGGCTCCGCTGTTTTGATTATAAGGCCTATACGGTTCGGTCTATCGCGGAGGGAGACAGATCGAGTGCGCTGTTGGCGTGGTTGGCCAACCCTACGCGCCAGTCTCAAACGACGACAAATATGCGTGGGGCAGACGGAACCGAGGTATGCACCCAACCGGAGATTCTTAGTTGCTTCCGGCATTATTATGAAGGTTTATACCGCAGTCGCTCCGCACGTGACCCAGACCGGCTTGATAATTATCTTCGCCCACTGGAGCTCCGCACGGTGGAGCAGGAAGTGGCGAAGGCTCTGGGTTCCGACATTGAATTAGGGGAGATCCGCGGGGCCATTAAACGGATGGCGAGAAACAAGACCCCGGGCCTAGATGGCCTACCGGTGGAGTTTTATGCCGCTTACGCTGACCTCCTAGCCCCTCGCTTACTGGTGGTCTACAGGGAGGCGAAGAGGCTGGGGCGACTCCCGAGCTCGATGTGTGAGGCGTTGGTGGTTCCTCTCCTCAAACCGGGCCGCGACTCATCCGACCCGGGGTCCTACCGTCCCCTATCGATGTTGACGGTGGACTACAAAATACTGAGCAGCATCTTGGCCTCGAGGCTGCTGGGACACATGAGCTCCCTGGTGCATGAGGACCAGGCCGGTTTTATCCCACGGCGGAACACGACGATGAATATTCGCAGGTTGTTCCGTTTACTAGGGGAACCATTTGTGGATGCCCCGTCCCCGGTAGTATTGTCGGTGGACCTGGAGAAGGCTTTTGATAGCCTAGAGTGGGACTACCTCTGCACGGTGTTACGGAGATTCGGCCTCGGGGAGGGATTTGTCCGATGGACCGCGGTTCTTTATGCTTCTGCTTCGGCCAGGGTCCGTGCGGGCCCGTTGATTTCATCGCGGTATCCGGTGGAACGAGGCACGCGGCAAGGGTGCTCCTTGTCCCCGCTTCTTTTTGCGCTGGTGGTGGAGCCACTGGCGCTGCACCTTCGCTCGGGAGCCCACTATACGGGCTTGTGGACGTCTGTGGGCACGCATTATGTCTCGCTATATGCGGATGACCTGTTGCTCTTCCTGGAGGACCCGGTCGACGCCTTACGGGGAGCGGAATTGGCGCTCACGGAGTTCGGAGAGGTCTCGGGCCTCCGAGTGAATTGGTCTAAGACCTGTCTTTTTCCGGTACGCAGGGGAACCCCCGCCCCTGCGCTAAGTAGGGGGATTAGATGGGAGCCCGACTGCTTTAAGTACCTCGGGGTATTCGTCTACCACGACCAACCCGACCTCCTAGATGGGAACATTGCCCGCTGCATTTGAGCACTCCGAGGTTGCATGGACTTTTGGGCCACGCTGCCGCTTTCAGTGGCGGGACGTATCGCCCTGCTCAAAATGGTGGCGCTTCCCCGGTTATTATATTACTTCCGGACTTTGCCGATCTGGGTCCCACCGGCCACGTTTCGTCGATTACGCTCTATGGTGGTCGGATTCCTCTGGGGAACGGGCCGGCGGCGGGTAGCCCTCAATACCTTGATGAGGCCGAAAGACGAGGGGGGGCTCGCTGTGCCGGACTTCAAAAAGTATTATCTGGCGGCGCAGCTCCAGACCTTCACTCAGGAGATCGCCAGAGAATTCCGGGGCCCGGAAGACGGAAGAGGGACGGGTATGGCCAGGCATGTTCTCTCCTTTATAGCGCTGCGACAACGTTTAGTCCTGCGGGACTTGTCGATGGAGGAGCGGACTGTCCGCCTGTGTTGGAATCGGGCCCACGCCCGAGGCCAACTGAGAACACCATATGCGCCTGAAATACCATTGGGGATGCTGACGGCCCTCCCCCACGGAGGGGACTGGTCGCGTTTGGCGGCCTGGGAGGATTCCGGATTACAGCTCGTTGGTGATCTGTTCGAGGACGGAGCGCTCTTGTCCTTTCAGGATCTCATTGACCGCTTCGGGATCTCCCGGGGCGACTTTTTGCTGCACTCGGCCATTGTACGAGCGATCCAGGCACATTGGAAGAACGGGCAGGAGGAACCCCACTTATCTCAGGTGTGCCAGTACGTAATGATGTCGGCGGGCACGGTGAAGGCGGTCACTTGCCTCTACGGCAGGTTGATTACCGAGGGATTGGTTCCTCTCACCACTTTGAGGACCCGCTGGGAGGAGGACATTGGTAGGGAGATCCCGGAGACGACCTGGTCCCAGTTGGTGAGACGAGCCTGGAAGGGCACACGAAACGCCCGTTTCCAACTGGTCCACTATTATGTTCTCCATAGAGCGTACCTGACCCCGGTGAAAATCAGGCGGTATTTTGCCACGACGTCGGCGGAATGCCCTAGATGCCCGGCTCAGGAGGCGGACCTCCTACTCATGTTATGGGCCTGCCCAGGACTGTCGTCCTACTGGCAGGAGGTAGCGGCGACCCTGGAGGAGGTGACAGGGAGACTCTTATCATTGGATGCGGCGGTGGGGCTACTGCACTGGTTCCCCCATACCCCCAGGAATAAAATTTCTAGTAAATTTATCGACCTGGGGCTCCTCCTTGCTAAACGAGAGGTGACCAGGAACTGGAAGGCACGAGCTGGTCCGGCAGGCAGCAGATGGCACAGTGAGCTTTTGAAGTGGGCGGCGGGAGAGAGCGCGCTGAGATATCAACTGGCTTGGAGGCAGGGTAATGAGAAGGCGCAGGAGGCCGCGTTGGAGTGGGAAATGTTGGTGCAGGCCCTCAGGGATTATTGCGCCCCCAGAGACTCTGAAAGTGAAGAAGCAACTCACCCCGAGTCCCGGTGAACGTTAGTACTGACAGTCCTATTGCCTTCCCCGTGGGTCCAATAGCAGATCCTATGTTGATAGCTCCCTGGCGCTGGTGGTGGGTGGGGGGGGGGTTCTCTTAGTTAGTAGACATTTATGGGGGGGGGGGGGTATTTTGGGGGTTTTAGGTTTGTTTGGAAAAGCAGATGACGGACAGTGCATTATCCGGACCAGCTCCAGCATCCCACGGACCCCCATTGCACTTCGCCGCCCGACCCCAGGGTTGTGGGCCGATTGGCTGTGTACGGACTTTACGGAGGGGGGCCGGAGGGCTTTATTCTGTTAATATTGCTTATGATACAATGCTGGTCGTTACTGTACTGATTTACTGATTCCTGCAATAAAAATATATTTAAAAAAAAAAAAAAAAATGAGGTGATAAGTGGCCTCATAGAGCAAAGCTTATCTGATGTGGAGAGCTCTGTATCTGCAAGGATGAATCAGAAAGGGGGCTGGGTACATCACACGGCTTTAAAGAGTGAGCAGGACAGTAAGGAACACCAGGCGTACCACGCCCTCTTCCTGTGACCAAAGCCAAATGGCAAGCCAGGGAAAGGAATTTGAAGAAGGTGAAGGGGAATATAAATGAGCTACCCCCGTGGGTTAGTTTTGCCAGCATTTACTTCAAAGAAGAGAAAATCTCCATCTTAAATTTTAAAGTGCAGTGCTTTGTGGGACAACAATTTGCAACACTTTGGGGGAAGCTCTCTGTCATGCTTGGTGGCACCCTGCACCCACTGTACAGGGGTGACCTCCTGCTTGTCACCCCAGATCATTGAATAAATATATGAGAGCTGCAGAGCTACTCGGTTTTGAATTTGAATGTGCTGCCTGAAACTACAAGAAGGACTGCCCTGCTGGAACCCTTGTCTTTACCAGACAGGATTGCAGGCTGAAGGACGGCTCCTGTTGCCCACTTGGAACTACGGCACTGGGGATTTTTGTCTTGCTTCAAAAAGGATTAAGGAGTGGACTCCCCAAAAGTAACAGGTTAACAGAGCTTCCCTGCACCATCTCCCTCAAGAAGTCCCCAGCTTAGAGTGCGTCCAGTGGACTTTGAAGGATTTGGTCAGGTGCATTGTGGGAACTTTATTCCAAATTCCAAAGCCCATCTGGGAGCTTCTGACCCCTTAGAGTTGTGTTTTGGACACTTTGAACCCTCAAGAAGAACTTCAGGAAGACGTTCCAGAAGTATGAAGCAACTTTGGGAAAAAGCTCCATAAAGGGACCGGCCCGACATTGAGAGTTAGGCCGACTACCTTCAACTGAGACCCGGCCTGGATTTCAGGTTCGTCCAGCTGAAAGCTCCGGGGCTCCAGACTTACAGGATTTGACAGGTGCCTTGCCAAGAAGCAATATGATGACGTTGCATCTAAATCAGTCCACTCCAGAAACGTTTCTAAGTCCAAAGGTAAAATTTTGACTGGGGCTTCCCATTTAGTGTATCTAACTAGAGCTCTATCGCAGTCAGCATCAATCTTTGACTATGTTCTGGTCAAGGGTGACCAGATAACCCAAGTGTTGATGTTTTATGTTTTGAGCATTATAAAGTGGTTAATCTTCAAAAATTCATAGCTCCTTTTAGTGTGTGTTGTGACCTACTTATTTAATGCATTGGTTTGTTTAAATGCTTTACATACCTGTCTCCTACGTTAAGCCTACCTTATCATGGCCAGCTACCAATGGTTGAGCAAGGGAATAATTTATTGAGACCAAGTCTTGACCTTATGTTGCTTAAGTGGGCCTAATGCTTGTGGTAGGTGCATACTTGCCCCTACCAATAACCTATCCTCCAACATAATTGGTGGGATAGGAAGTGGGCTGGCACAAACCCAAGCAACACATTTTTTTGCTTTGACTCCAATGTGCAATATTGATTTCTTGACTTGAAGTGTTGTATTTTTTTGCTCTGGATTGCCATTCTAGTTTAGAAACCCTTCTGTGTTCACAACAGTCATGTCCAAGAGCCAGCAGGGGTACTTGCTGTGGGGAAGTTTCGGCAGGAATTGGAAACTGGGGAGGTGACCAAGCTCAGGAGACTCCACACAGACCTAAGTTAGTCTTTTCAATGCCACCAGGGATGAAAGGCATGGATGGAGACCAGGAGTGCTGCTTGGGATTCATAGGAGAGTGAAGTTGTGGATAATGAGGGACAGGGTCTGCCTCTTGAGGCTTTCCAGATCAGGAGCTACAGGGATAGGTTGTGGTGCCTCCCCGGGCAGGATGCAGTGTCACCTCTAATTATCAGTCCTTCATGGAACAGGGGTGCAGGCGCAGAGAAAGGGGGCTCGTGAGGGTGCCTGGTGGATTCCAATGGGAATGTAGAAGGGCAAGGGCAGAGAGAAGACATGGTGTAGAGGTAAGGAAAGGATGTTGTCTATGGGGTTAAATGCAGCAGGGTTGGATTTACAAGCCAAGAGGCATGGACAGCCCAGGTGTTGGCTGCACAGGCGCTAGAAGAGAATCCTAGTGTGGGTGGCAACGATGATCCCTTATCAGGGGTGGGGAGGTATGGATAGGCATGGGCATTTCCCCATGGAGTTGAGTGGTAGGGGGCTCTCTATCTCTTCTCAATGGGGAAGGAAGGGCAAGGGTGAACCATGGTCCTGGATGCCTTCAGCTCAGCCCCAGGGTGTTCTGTACTCCAGGTGGGTGCACCTGGGTAGGAGCCAGGGCAGTACCAGGACACCATCAACAGAAGAGTCTCACCTAGTGAAGGGAGAACAAGGGAGATGGCTGCCACAGTCACGCCCCATTCAGGATACATGGGTACCCCTCTTCAATGGGGAGTGTGGAACTCCTGAGAAAGGGGACAGGGACAAAGAGATCACCACTGGCCCATGCTCGGCATCAGATTTGTGACCCCATGATGGAGGACTAGGCTCAGGAAATGGAGATGGTTTCCTGAGCCTAGTAAGGGCCATTTCCAACACTATCCCCTCCCAGCCGAAAGCCAGGAGAGTTTAATTGATAACTTGACAAACTTCCCTGCACGGAGTGATAGACCCTGGACAATGGCCCACTTCCCCTAGTGAAACCTGCCAGTTCTACGCCCCTTGGACCTCATTTGAGCTGTCCTGCCTTCTCCCAGGGCCCACTAAGCCTCCCCTGGGAATGCCCAGAGGCTCAACCCAGTGTTTCACCCCCAGGCAACCTTAGTTCATTAGTGAATAACCTAGAAAAGGCAGTACCAACTGCCAGTGTCCAAAACCAGGTTCCTGCCTACCTCAAGCTCTCCGACTTGGGTGGTTCTCTCGGGGAGGTGGTGTTGACCGACCCAGGGCAGCACCGCCTCATTCTCTCCCCTCTCACCAACTCCGTGCAGGGAAGTTTGTCAAGTTATCAATTAAACTCTCCTGGCTTTCGGCTGGGAGGGGA
This sequence comes from Lissotriton vulgaris, assembly GCF_964263255.1. Lineage (NCBI taxonomy): Eukaryota > Metazoa > Chordata > Amphibia > Caudata > Salamandridae > Lissotriton > Lissotriton vulgaris. The sequence goes on along the minus strand of NW_028246439.1, from coordinate 127,247 downwards.
TAGTGTTGGAAATGGCCCTTTCTAGGGTGCTTTCCCTCTACTTTTTGCTTTTCTCCTTCACAGCTTTCTGCTGCTCTGGATGCTAGTCTTAGGACTTCAGCATGTTTGGCACTGCCTTGCAGTGTCAAAGCTCTGACCTCGACAGATACATACCATGGATTGGTGTATATATGATTGACTGATTTGAGTTAGCTGTAAGTTGCTTGGCATGGGGTGAGACCTATACTCAAGGCATGTATCTCAAATGCACCTCATTGGCCTGCTGCACTGGTAGCGCCATCTACGGAGGTAGCTCATTGATTGTGCCACAGGTTTGCCCTGGTGGGAACTGTGTGCGCGGATTACTGTTACTAGGTTTGCCTTTTAAACAGCTATGTTCCAATATTCTGCATGTCTCCTCCTACATCGGAGTTCTCCCTGGTGACAAGATGTGGTAATGGGAAGAGGTTTGGCAGGTGTGTGTATGCATTATCTGCAAGAGACATTAATGACAATGTATGGTGTGTTTGGTACAATGAGGCCTGCTTCTGGCATTGGATTGGCATAAGGGGGTGAAGAAAAAGGCTATTGAGCATTAGTTGCTTCGGGCATAATAATAACAACATAGTGTTTGGTATTGATGACTTTGTAATGGTGAATCCTCTCCAGTAGTGGGAGGGGGCTTGACATTACGGTGATGGAAATGTCACTTTGGGAAAGTGGGCTTTTAGATGTTCGTGGCTCTGTGTGCCTGGCAGCCTATCTCCTAATTTACAACTGAATGCTAGCGGAACAGTTGGTCAAGTTATCAATTAAACTCCACTGGCTTTCAGCTGGGAGGAGGTAGTGTTGGAAATTGACCTTTCTAGGAAGCTTTCCCTCTACTTTTTGCATTTGTCCTTCACAGGTTTCTGCTGCTCTTATTGTGCCACCCACTTATGTAGTCCCTTAAAACATCTCCTTGGTCTGCCATTGCAGCCTGAATGCCTTTTGAAATTGCTAAACAGACTTGGTAATATACCTCCTGGCCAAGCCTTAAACTCCCCTTTTATTGCATATAGGTCACCCCTAAGGTAGGTTCTAGGTAGCCCTATAGTGAATGGTGCATTGTATTTAAATGGTTGGACATGTACCTTTACGTTTTACATGTTCTGGTAGTAAAAAATCCTACATTCATTTTTCACTACTGTGTTAACTTTTGATTGGGGACAGGCATGCATTTTGTGTTTGGTATCTATGAAATTGTAATTGAAACTCCTTTTTAATGGTGAAGTGAGATTTTAAATTACAATTTTGAAAATGCCACTTTTACAATGCACCTATTTTCCTGCACTTTGCTATTCGGTCAAACAAAACCACAGAGAGGAACGGTCAAAGGGATATTTAGAGACCTGCCCAGGATACTATCCCCTAACAAACGTAAATTTATAACAAGAAAACCTGGGGGTCTAAATAGGAGCTCAAGGGAACTCAAAACAAAGACTACAACTCCTTACAAAGTGAGTTAGGACATGTGATCCTATATAGTCTATATAGAGAACAACAGAAAACCAAGAAAACAGAACCTCAAGTGATTGTTGGTGAGACTCATAGAGAAACATTGGATTCCCATCAAAATCTTGTCATGATCAATTTTCTCACTTGGTCATCCAAAGTGGGATGGTATGTCTCTTGATCATTGAGACCTTTTCCATTGCCCACACAAAGTTGGGTCATGCCCACAATCACTTCTTAACCATGCGAATGTAATATCGATGGGACAGTGTGCAGTGCAAAAAAAGAGAAAAAGTGGTGACTTAAAATTGGGTAAAGAGTCAAAAAGAAACTTTAATGAATATTGACCTCTCCCTGGCTAAAAACAAGAACAGTGCAAAGAAGCAGTTTTAACATATAACTGCAGAAGGGCAGACATGTTTCAGCTGACAGGGAAAGAGATCCCACGGCTTTCTTCAGGGCCTCTGTTCTAAATGTTTTGCTACTGCGTGAATTGACAATAAATCAGAAAATGAGTGAGTAAATCCATTTTCAAAAAAGGATATAAGTGAACAATCCATGTTACTATTCCTCCGTATCAAATGGTGTGTCTCACATCTAAAAAACAAACAAACATAATGAGTTCTGCGTTAATGCGAACTGTGTTCCTCCTTTTTTAATTGAATTGTGCAAAATTAGCAATTATTCTACTCACCCAGAATGACCGGGGACTGGACCTCACCTCTCCTGGACCAAGCTCAGGAAGTAGGAGGCCCCGCTCTGTGAAGGCAAGGAATGGGGTACTTATAATAAAGAAGGAGACCTACATTTGTCTATAAAAATATGGACCCTCTCATATCCTTGTCTCACAGTCAAAACACCTATCCTATATACAAACTGTTAAGGCTCACCTGCACACTTAGAATCACAAACTCCAAAGCCCTAGAGATATAGGGTCTAACGTTTATCATATGGCTCAAAGAAACTAGCCCCCATCACTCGTGGTAAAGAAAGGAGGTGGGGATATGAAGGGGGGTCTATCAATAATGGTGAGTGTAATGGCTCTCCCAAAATTAAGTGGATATGGGAGGGGGACTCAGCCTCTTAACAACTATCTTTACTTCAAAGCAAACACCCAATACCAACCTGTCCGTCGTTGCCTCTGACGGTACCTGAGTCAGGGGGGAGGCAACGATCGGTACAGAGTGGGCGTTTTTGAAGCAAAATGCGCTGTTGGGGTGGGGCACGATTTTTGATGTATATCTTTAAACAGATAAATATTTGCCCAGCGATTATGCAGAAAATTCAGGGGCGACATACTTGAGTGAATAGATGGATTGCTTTCGACTGCAATGTGAAAATCGAAAGCTCGAAAGACGGACTAAGCCAAATGTTTGATTGCAGGCTTCCGTAGTCTCGCAGGAACACCATTGATTTTGCAGTTCCAAACGTATTCTTCGCATTCTATTGATAAATGCCAAACTCTTGTAAGAATATGTTCGTAATAATATGTGCTACTATGGGGACACACTATTATAATGTTTTGTTTGCTCCATATCAAAATTAGAATATAAAAAATTAGAATATAAAAATGGCGCAAAACGAGTCTTTTTTGTCTATTATGCTTTTCAACTCGAAGTAGCTTTATTGGTCAAGGCTAACTACCCAATACACTAATCGCCTATAGATTCGAGAATATCACAGCAGGCCCTCACGTGCTCGTGACAAAAGTCATCTTTAAAATATATGTTCTTTTATGAGGAAATGAAGACGTTCTCCTGAGGAATACCCACTTCCTCAAAATCATGTGTTGTTTTAATTCCTCAACCCGGGATAGAGATGAAAAAATGTAAGAAATCCGCGATGGTATGGTACACCAGAGTACTCAGTGGAGCTAACTGAGAACTCCTCTATTATGTCTAATATAGTTTCAGTGGACAGGCAGCAGTTCCAATAATTAACTTGCAAGTTCTAGCTAATGCCTCTAATGATGTATATTTGCAATCATGGACAATCAAATGAATAAAGGTACATGATTCACTCAATGCAGACTAGTCCAAGGTATTTCATCGTTCAGACTCCGAGTGTCTCTGAACAACTTATATATCCACTTTTGTTCCTTCATGAACAAATATTTGGAGACATCACCAATTTGCGGTGGTATATATGGTTTCTCCAATATTGTCCATCTAAAGTCTTCTTCTGAGTGGTTCTGTTCTGCAACATGTTTGGTGAGTTTAGATATAGTCTTCCTACATCTGAATGCACTTTTATGTTCCAACATTCTTGTTCGTACCTTGCGGGTTTTGCGGGTTTTCATACCAATATATTTGGCTGCACATGGACAGGTAAGTTGGTAAATTACATGTGTACTATTACAGTTAGTAAACTGTTTCTGCTCCCAGGGGCGGTCAGTCCCTATATCTATTTGAGATGTTTGTCGGCTGAAACATGTCTGCCCTTCTGCAGTTATATGTTAAAACTGCTTCTTTGCACTGTTATTGTTTTTAGCCAGGGAGAGGTCAATATTCATTAAAGTTTTTTTTGATTCTTTACCCTACTTTGGATGACCAAGTGAGAAAATTGATCATGACAAGATTTTGATGGGAATCCAATGTTTCTCTATGAGTCTCACCAACAATCACTTGAGGTTCTGTTTTCTTGGTTTTCTGTTGTTCTCTATATAGACTACATAGGATCTCATGTCCTAACTCACTTTGTTAGGAGTTGTAGTCTTTGTTTTGAGTTCCCGTGAGCTCCTATTTAGACCCCAGGTTACTTTGCTATTTGGTGCCTGCAGCCTGTCCCAGGTCACGTGACTTGGTGTAGTTGGACGCAAATTGTTCATGCAGTGGTGTTGTTGTCTTTATTGTTGTCTTTATTGTGTGTGTGGAGTGTGTGGAGTTATGTGGCCAACTGTGTGGTAATATGGATTTGTTATCTTTTGCTTATCCGACAGGTGGAACATTTCTTTCCTGTCTGCAGAGGACACAGAGTTTCCAAGTATGGGTGATACGTTTCCATTTATATAGTATTTTGATGCAATCTATGCTTCCTTATACTTGTACACCCTTTAGTTAATCTGGCAGTAGCGCACTTTATATAAGGTCCTGATGAAAGCTGGAGCACTACTCTAAACAGCTGAAACTAGTCGACCATTCCACACAGCGCCATAATGTAGCTTTACTCTTTCGCTACTAGGCGTGTTTTTAATCATGACACCTACACTTTTGCTGTCAAGCTATCCCCGTAGTCTAGGTAGTCATTTTTAAGTATCACTTATTTCACAGCACTGCTTTCCTTCATTACACATTTCATTTTGGGCACTACGTTGCCAGAATACGGTTGATTTCCTTTCCCGCACTGTTACTGATGGGACTTTTTCAGCCCAGTGAAACCTAACAAATCCATCCACATGGGTATCTTTGTGATTCCTACACACCATTTAGGACAGCACACCATACATTGACGTGGTCTGCTTTTTTGTGTGTTCTATGTAGTTGGTAGTAAGCATGGGCGGAAAATCCGTTACGCTCGCGGATTTTGCGGATTTTCGGTAAATTCGCAATCCGCGAACGCTCGCGAATTTACCGAAAATCCGCAAATTCGCATGCAGCTGATTTTTTTTTCTTGGTGATACAATTTTGCGGCGCGCGGCGTTTACTTGCCATCATTCAGCGTTTGCCGAGTTGTTTTTCTTGATATTTTGCGAGTGCTGCGCCATTTTGGATCTTGCTGCGGGATCCCGCGGGAATTTGGCGAGCGCGATTACGTAATCGCGGCTTGCCAACTTGCACAGCGAGAGTTTGTCAACACGAGTACGCCGTGATCACGTATCGCGGTACTTCTCAATTGCGAGCTTGGAGATGCGGCGAGCAGCAACAATCTCGCACTCGCGAAAATACAAAATTTGCAATTCTGCACAAGAAATCCACCAGCAAGCAGCATAAACCTTCTGGAAATTATGATTTTTATCTGAATAACTCCTCAGGTTGACATTTGCCTGCACTTTTTTTGCGAGGAGTCCATTTTGGGGAGGGGGGGTGGGAGGAAGGAAGTGCCCCATAGTCTTCAACTTCCTGTTCCTGTCCAGCAGGCTCCTCCCAGTGCTTTGTCCATCTCCTGGTCACTTTTCATTTGGATCTGGAGCTGGAAGGATTACTTTTTGTGGATGCTGCTGGATATTTGGATTTGAGGCCTTTTTGACTTTCTTTGGATCACTTTTGGATTAGAAATTTCACAAGTAAGTTTGTTTGGGGCATTACAGTTGCTGCAACTACAATTTTGGAATTTTCGATTTATGGGCTGTTTTGGGGCCTTTTGCCCACGGGTACTCAGTGGTGGGTGCACTGAGTCTTTCTGTGGGGTGTTTTGAATTTAAACATCATGGAGGGGCTGGGTGGCTTGGGATTGTGCTGATTTTTCTGTGATTTTTGTTTTTTTGGCCTGTTGTGGCCTTTTCACCAGGGGTAGTGAGTGTTGCATGGGCCTAGTCTTTCTGTGAGTTTTCTTGAATTTAAACATCACGGAGGGGATGGATGGCTTGGGATTGTGCTGATTTTTCTGTGATTTTCGTTTTTTTTGGCCTGTTGTGGACAGGCCATGTGGTTGGGGGCCATTTTGAGTGCTGCTACAGGCCCTGGCCATGTGCTGGGAGGGAGGGGGCCATTTTGAATGCAGGCAGTGTTCTCAGGCCTGCACCCATTTTGCCTAGCTTTCATCAATTATGCCCAGGGGTAGTGAGTGGTGCATGGGCCTAGTCTTTCTGTGGGTTGTCTTGAATTTAAACATCATGGAGGGGCTGGATGGCTTGGGATTGTGCTGATTTTTCTGTGATTTTTGTTTTTTTGGCCTGTTGTGGCCTTTTCACCAGGGGTAGTGAGTGGTGCATGGGCCTAGTCTTTCTGTGGGTTGTCTTGAATTTAAACATCATGGAGGGGCTGGATGGCTTGGGATTGTGCTGATTTTTCTGTGATTTTCGTTTTTTTGGCCTGTTGTGGACAGGCCATGTGGTTGGGGGCCATTTTTAGTGCTGCTACAGGCCCTGGCCATGTGCTGGGAGGGAGGGGGCCATTTTGAATGCAGGCAGTGTTCTTAGGCCTGCACCCATTTTGCCTAGCTTTCATCCATTATGCCCAGGGGTAGTGAGTGGTGCATGGGCCTAGACTTTCTGTGGGTTGTCTTGAATTTAAAAATCATGGGGGAGCTGGATGGCTTGGGATTGTGCTGATTTTTCTGTGATTTTCGTTTTTTTGGCCTGTTGTGGCCTTTTCACCAGGGGTAGTGAGTGGTGCATGGGCCTAGTCTTTCTGTGGGTTGTCTTGAATTTAAACATCATGGAGGGGCTGGATGGCTTGGGATTGTGCTGATTTTTCTGTGATTTTCGTTTTTTTGGCCTGTTGTGGACAGGTCATGTGGTTGGGGGCCATTTTGAGTGCTGCTACAGGCCCTGGCCATGTGCTGGGAGGGAGGGGGCCATTTTGAATGCAGGCAGTGTTCTTAGGCCTGCACCCATTTTGCCTAGCTTTCATCCATTATGCCCAGGGGTAGTGAGTGGTGCATGGGCCTAGTCTTTCTGTGGGTTGTCTTGAAATTAAACATGATGGAGGGGCTGGATGGCTTGGGATTGTGCTGATGTTTCTGTGATTTTTGTTTTTTTGGCCTGTTGTGGCCTTTTTACAAGGGGTAGTGAGTGGTGCATGGGCCTAGTCTTTCTGTGGGTTGTCTTGAATATAAACATCATGGAGGGGCTGGATGGCTTGGGATTGTGCTGATTTTTCTGTGATTTTCGTTTTTTTGGCCTGTTGTGGACAGGCCATGTGGTTGGGGGCCATTTTGAGTGCTGCTACAGGCCCTGGCCATGTGCTGTGAGGGAGGGGGCCATTTTGAATGCAGGCAGTGTTCTCAGGCCTGCACCCATTTTGCCTAGCTTTTATCCATTATGCCCAGGGGTAGTGAGTGGTGCATGGGCCTAGTCTTTCTGTGGGTTGTCTTGAATTTAAACATCATGGAGGGGCTGGATGGCTTGGGATTGTGCTGATTTTTCTGTGATTTTCGTTTTTTTGGCCTGTTGTGGCCTTTTCACCAGGGGTAGTGGGTGGTGCAGGGGCTTAGTCTTTCTGTGGGTTGTCTTGAATTTAAACATCATGAAGGGGCTGGATGGCTTGGGATTGTGCTGATTTTTCTGTGATTTTCGTTTTTTTGGCCTGTTGTGGACAGGCCATGTGGTTGGGGGACATTTTGAGTGCTGCTACAGGCCCTGGCCATGTGCTGGGAGGGAGGGGGCCATTTTGAATGCAGGCAGTGTTCTTAGGCCTGCACCCATTTTGCCTAGCTTTCATCCATTATGCCCAGGGGTAGTGAGTGGTGCATGTGCCTAGTCTTTCTGTGGGTTGTCTTGAAATTAAACATCATAGAGGGGCTGGACGGCTTGGGATTGTGCTGATATTTCTGTGATTTTTGTTTTTTGGCATGTTGTGGCCTTTTCACCAGGGGTAGTGAGTGGTGCATGGGCCTAGTCTTTCAGTGGGTTGTCTTGAATTTAAACATCATGGAGGGGCTGGATGGCTTGGGATTGTGCTGATTTTTCTGTGATTTTCGTTTTTTTGGCCTGTTGTGGACAGGCCATGTGGTTGGGGGCCATTTTGAGTGCTGCTACAGGCCCTGGCCATGTGCTGTGAGGGAGGGGGGCTTTTTGAATGCAGGCAGTGTTCTCAGGCCTGCACCCATTTTGCCTAGCTTTCATCCATTATGCCCAGGGGTAGTGAGTGGTGCATGGGCCTAGTCTTTCTGTGGGTTGTCTTGAATTTAAACATCATGGAGGGGCTGGATGGCTTGGGATTGTGCTGATTTTTCTGTGATTTTCGTTTTTTTGGCCTGTTGTGGCCTTTTCACCAGGGGTAGTGAGTGTTGCATGGGCCTAGTCTTTCTGTGGGTTGTCTTGAATTTAAACATCATGGAGGGGCTGGATGGCTTGGGATTGTGCTGATTTTTCTGTGATTTTCGTTTTTTTGGCCTGTTGTGGCCTTTTTACCAGGGGTAGTGAGTGGTGCATGGGCCTAGTCTTTCTGTGGGTTGTCTTGAATTTAAACATCATGGAGGGGCTGGATGGCTTGGAATTGTGCTGATTTTTCTGTGATTTTCGTTTTTTTGGCCTGTTGTTGTGGCCTTTTCACCAGGGGTAGTGACTAGTAAGTGTTGCATGGGCCTAGTCTTTCTGTGGGGTGTCTTGAATTTAAACATCATGGAGGGCATGGGATTGTGCTGATTTTTCTGTTTTTTTTCCGATTTTTTTGGGGTGTATAACTGAACTGATGTTCCTCTGTCTTCCATTGCTTTTAGGTGCACAAGACTCAAGAGAACCACCAGTGCCAGGAAGAAGTCCTGCAGCGGTGTGTGTGTGCAGCATAACGTCACGCGACGTCACGTCTGGCCACAGACAACTCTGCAACTCGTGCAACTGCGGCCTGCTGTTCTGATCTGCTGTGAAGAAGATGGCCCCAAAAAAAGTTCCCTGTAGCTCCTCTAGCAAGAAAGTTGCCAGTAGGGAGCAGAAGAAGCAAGTTACCAAGGAGGCTGGTGTGCCGGCCGCCGCGTTTTTTGGGAGTAAAAAAAAAAGTACGCCTGCAGCAGCAGCGGGATCTGCTGGGGACCAAGCTGGGAGCAGCACCCCCACTCCATTGGGCTCAGTGCCTCCACCACCACCACCAAGCCAACTTACGTCAAAGCCCTTGAGTGCTGCAGAGGCAGTCAGTGTACTTCTTCAATCACCATCGACCAGTGATGTTGGCTCATCGCAAGAAAGTAGCAACAATGTCCCTGAATCAACACAGGTTGTTGTAACTCATCTGACAAGTGTTGAACAACCACAGCCGCAACAACAACCACATGTGCAAGTACAAGCCCAAGTACATGTGGAAGGAGAGGCAGCGCAAGGAGATGCGCAAGCAGAGGTGCATGGAGGGTCACAAGTGCCCACAATAGTTGTTCCTCCCGAAGTAGGGGCACATCAGGAAATCGACAATCAAACCGAGGTATCATTTGAGGAAGCCACTCCTCCTGATGATCATTCATTGTCTTCCACATCCCTAGCAAGGAAAAGATCAAGGGGGGTGTCTACATCTTCTTCAAGCCCACCTCCTTCTGATGATCTGGATGAAGATTGGGAACCATCACGGCCGTCTGAGAGTGAGGCACACCATGATCTGACAAAGGTACCTAAGCGTAAAAGGAAGGTCGTCGAAAAACTCATAGCTATGGAGTGTGATGAGGCTCAACAAGAAGTGACGGATACTGCTGCTGATGAAGCCTCTCACGGCGACGAGCCAGTCATCATAAAGGTCACTGCAGCCCCAGCGGGCATGCAGCAAAGAGACATTTTGACCCTAGCCCGAGAAGCTGCTGAGCGTGATGATGATGTCGACGAAGAGGCAATGGAAACACAACAATCATTGGAGTTAACTAGTACACCAACACCTACCGCTTTCATATTTCTTCCTCGCAAGAAGGGACCTCCATCCACCTCGACCTCAATTAGTGGTGGTGAAAGTGCAAAACGTACTGAAGTTCGGCAATCCACATCCTCCACTTCATCTGGCATTAGCAGCAGGACCACCACCACCAGTATCGCTGCCTCCTCCAGCCCCCAAAGACATTTCAAGTCTGCAGTTTGGGACTTCTTTAGTGTTTGCCCAAAAAAGGAAAACGTAGCCATTTGTAGCATTTGTAAGCTTCGAGTTAGTTGTGGTAAGTTTGGTACCAACTATGGTACCGGAGGCCAGAGAGGTCATCTTAAGAGACAGCACGCTGTCCAATGGTTTGCGCACCTACAGGCGATCAAGGAAGCCCGAATTGCATGTAATGAAAACGTTGATGTTTCATCTGATGATGACGAGGAGGAAGAAGACGTGTCAAACACTTCACTTACACCCAGTACCCCTGTCAGCAGCACACCCCATGTGAGCCACACTAAGAGTGTGAGAGAGAGTGATACACCAATGCGAAGAAGTTCTTCAGCGAGCGTAACTGGGTCGAAGATATCATCATCATCATCCCGTAAATCCTTGGTCCAGAGCAACATTAAAAAGATGTTGTTTACAGAAGCGCAATATGAACGCAACCACCCACTGACGCGTCTGTATAACACTAAGCTGGCTAAAATGCTAGCTCTGGACCTTCTCCCTTTTTCTTTTGTAGAAGGGGTTGGTTTTCTAGAATTAGTGGCAGCGCTCTGCCCTAAATGGAAGGTTCCCAGCCGGTTCTATTTTGCCCGAGTTGCGGTTCCAGCACTACATGAAGATGTTCTGGAGGTGATTGGGGCAGCTTTGCAGAAGAGTGCTGTTCACACTATACATCTGACAACAGACATGTGGACCAGTGGTGCAGGCGCTGATTACATGTGCATCACTGCACACTGGGTCTCTTTTTCAGGGGTTAAAGCAAAGCTAAACGCAGGTGTTGACCCGAACCAAGTTTTTAAAGCTGCTCGGAAACATGCAACACTAGCCATGTTTGGTTTGGAGAAACGCCACACAGCAGAAAACATTTTGGATGTGTTTAACACAAGGTCCTTGACTGGCTGTCCCCAAAAAAACGCCAGATTGGTTATGTTTCCACGGATAATGGCGCCAATGTAGTGAAGGCCTTGGAGCTGGGTGAATATTTCAGAGTGCCGTGTTTGGCGCACTGTATAAACCTGGTTGTCAAAAAATTCTTGAGTGATAAAGACAGTGCAGCGTACAGGGTAGTGGACACCTGCCGAAAAATGTGCAACCTTTTCAGCCATTCTTTCAAGGCCCGGAAGCATCTGAGGAGCCTGCTATATGAACGTCGAATGCCAGTGAAAGCACTCATCCAGGAGGTGGCAACACGTTGGAACTCAACCTTCTACATGCTTGAGCGTCTGAATGAGCAGTATACGGTACTCGATCACTATTTCTTAACACAGGGTACAGCTCAGAAGGAGAACCTGAGGATGGGTGCGGCGCAATGGGACATAGTTAAAAGCCTGACACGCATGCTTCGTCCTTTTGAGTTCTTCACGCGTGCAGTCAGCAAGGAGGACTGTAATTTGGGAAAAGCTATCCCATTGTTGTACATGCTGGAGCACCAACTGAAGGAGGAGTGTTCTGTGTTTCAAAAAGATGAAAAAAACCAAGACCCTTTTGTTCTGGCGGTGAAATTATTAGAGCGCCTACAAGGTGATGAACGTCTTAAAATGATCCACTCAAACCAGCATTACATTTGTGCTACTATTCTGGATCCACGCTACAAAAAGGGGCTGGCAGGCCAAGCATTCTTTCCCTTTGCTGATGAATATGTTACAAAGTACAAACAGTGGCTAGCCTCCTCAGCCAAGAGGTTTGAAAGAGAACGGCAGAAAATTGAAGGAAAAGGCAGTACATCAGCATCAGCAGGCCATCCCCAGTCACAACAATCCACTTCTGCACCTGTGGCTGCGGCACAAGTGACCTCTCAGCCGTTAAAGACACCGGCAACCGGATCATCTGCACCACCAGACACAACAGTAACATTAGAGGCTGAAGAGGATTGGCTAGCTCAGCTTGGGTTTGGTTCTCAAAAGGTCACAGCAACAGCTAAGCAAAGTGGAGGAACCTTGGAGGAGCACCTTGAGTCGATGGTGAAGGACTATCTGAATGACTCAACATAGGTCTATGTTAATGCTGACCCATTGGCGTATTGGCATGGGAAAAAAGAATTGTGGCCACAACTCTCCAACCTGGCTTTAAACTACTTGTCTTGCCCACTCGCAAGTGTGTCTTCTGAACGTGTTTTCAGTGCTGCTGGTGGCATTGTAACTTCCAAACGGAGCCACCTCTCGCCCAAAAATGTGGAGAGGTTAACAATGATCAAGATGAATCAGCACCTCATACCATCAGATTACAGAGTACGAGAAAGCACGCCGGATGAAGACGAGGTGGACAGCAACATAGATGAGGGAATTTCTTCTCTGTCAGGTGACACTGAGCTCACCCTGCCTGAATTCGCAGAGTATGATGACGAAGCCTTATTCTTATTCGTGGACCGTGACACCGAGCCCTGAAAATGAGACAATGAATCAATAACTTTCTTTTTAGTCCTTATTCACTTTTATTCCTGTGTGTCTGTCTTTCTTTGTTGTGCACAGTTAATATAATTCAAACTTTAATCACCTAATCACAAAAACAAGCCCATCAGCAGAACTGTCTTCACTTGTTTGCTTATTGATTTGAAGGTGTCGCAGTCTGCATTCCTCAGGTTCACAAGTTCAGAAGAACATGCTCCTCTATCCGCCTCCTCCAGACTCCTATTTCCATCAAAGCAGAGGACTGGTTTACGCCCAATGAACAAAGACTCAGCACTTGTGGGGGTGTTCTACTTATTTGTGGGTGAGTTGATGGCTCTGGGGCCATTGTTGGGAAGCTCTAATACCGGATAAAAGTGGTTTGGACCAAATCCGAGGCGGAAAGTTTTTGGTGTTTTTGCTGACTTGCTTGCCTTTGAGGTGCTCTTTGGGGGGGTTCCGGCTGTTTGTGGGTGAGTTTTGGGGTCTGGGAGCACTGCTGGGACACTCTAATCTTGATTGCATTTGCTTTTCAGGAAATCCGTGTTGGTAAACTGGAGTTATGGCCTAGCTACACAGCGCGTTTGGACCGAAGGCCGAGAAATATTGTAAGTATGAGATTTTGCTTTTGGGCTGTTTGGGGGTGTTGTGCTTTTTGGCGGGTGGGTTGGCGGGTCTTGGGGCATTCCTGGGAAGGTCTAATACTGGATAGAAGTGGTTGGGACAAAATCCACGCTGATTTTTTTTGTTGCTATTTCTGACATTTTGCTCAATGTAGTGTTTTCGGGGGCCTGTTTGGGGGGCTTCCAGGTGTTTGTGGGTGGGTTTCGGGGTCTGGGAGCACTGCTGGCTATGGATACTTTACTTTGCAAGAGGTTTGAAGCAAATCCATGGAGGCAGAGGGGAGTTAGGGCCTAACTACAGAGCGCGCGCGGAGTGATTTGGGAAATTGGCAAAAAAATGACTAAGTCCCCATTTTTGTACTTTTGCTCTTTGGCTGTTTGGGGGTCTTCTACTCGTTTTCTCCTGGGTTGACGGCTCTGGGGCCATTGCTGGGAAGCTCTAATACCGGATAAAAGTGGTTTGGACCAAATCCGAGGTGGAAATGATTTGGTGTTTTTGCTGACTTGCTTGCCTTTGAGGTGCTCTTTGGGGGTGTTCCGGCTGTTTGTGGGTGAGTTTCAGGGTCTGGGAGCACTGCTGGGACACTCTAATCTTGATTGCATTTGCTTTTCAGGAAATCCGTGGTGGTAAACTGGAGTTATGGCCTAGCTACACAGCGCGTTTGGACCGAAGGCCGAGAAATATTGTAAGTATGAGATTTTGCTTTTGGGCTGTTTGGGGGTGTTGTGCTTTTTGGCGGGTGGGTTGGCGGGTCTTGGGGCATTCCTGGGAAGGTCTAATACCGGATAGAAGTGGTTGGAGCAAAATCCACGCTGATTTTTTTTGTTGCTATTTCTGACATTTTGCTCAATGTAGCGTTTTCGGGAGCCTGTTTGGGGGGCTTCTTGGTGTTTGTGGCTGGGTTTCGGGGTCTGGGACCACTGCTGGGACACTCTAATCTTGATTGCATTTGCTTTTCAGGAAATCCGTGGTGGTAAACCGGAGTTATGGCCTAGCGACACAGCGCGTTTGGACCGAAGGCCGAGAAATATTGTAAGTATGAGATTTTGCTTTTAGGCTGTTTGGGGGTGTTGTGCTTTTTGGCGGGTGGGTTGGCGGGTCTTGGGGCATTCCTGGGAAGGTCTAATACTGGATAGAAGTGGTTGGAACAAAATCCACGCTGATTTTTTTTGTTGCTATTTCTGACATTTTGCTCAAAGTAGCGTTTTCGGGGGCCTGTTTGGGGGGCTTCCTGGTGTTTGTGGGTGGGTTTTGGGGTCTGCGAGCACTGCTGGGACACTCCAATCTTGATTGCATTTGCTTTTCAGGAAATCCGTGGTGGTAAACCAGAGTTATGGCCTAGCTACATAGCGCGTTTGGACCGAAGGCCGAGAAATATTGTAAGTATGAGATTTTGCTTTTGGGCTGTTTGGGGGTGTTGTGCTTTTTGGCGGGTGGGTTGGCGGGTCTTGGGAAATTCCTGGGAAGGTCTAATACCGGATAGAAGTGGTTGGGACAAAATCCACGCTGATTTTTTGTTGTTGCTATTTCTGACATTTTGCTCAATGTAGCGTTTTCGGGGGACTGTTTGGGGGACTTCCTGGTGTTTGTGGGTGGGTTTCGGGGTCTGGGAGCACTGCTGGCTATGGATACTTTACTTTGCAAGAGGTTTGAAGCAAATCCATGGTGGCAGAGGGGAGTTAGGGCCTAGCTGCAGAGCGCGCGCGGAGTGATTTGGGAAATTGGCAAAAAAATGACTAAGTCCCCATTTTTGTACTTTTGCTCTTTGGCTGTTTTGGGGTCTTCTACTCATTTTCTCCTGGGTTGACGGCTCTGGGGCCATTGCTGGGAAGCTCTAATACCGGATAAAAGTGGTTTGGACCAAATCCGAGGCGGAATTTTTTTTGTGTTTTTGCTGACTTGCTTGCCTTTGAGGTGCTCTTTGGGGGGGTTCCGGCTGTTTGTGGGTGAGTTTCGGGGTCTGGGAGCACTGCTGGGACACTCTAATCTTGATTGCATTTGCTTTTCAGGAAATCCGTGGTGGTAAACCGGAGTTATGGCCTAGCTACACAGCGCGTTTGGACCAAAGGCCGAGAAATATTGTAAGTATGAGATTTTGCTTTTGGGCTGTTTGGGGGTGTTGTGCTTTTTGGCGGGTGGGTTGGCGGGTCTTGGGGCATTCCTGGGAAGGTCTAATATCGGATAGAAGTAGTTGGGACAAAATCCATAAGGAAAAGCCTTTTGGCACTTTTTGTAACTTAGTGTTCGTTAGGGTTAGCCCAAGCAGCAGGATTGCCTGTGTTTTGGGGTGTTCTAGATTTTTGCAACTGAGTTCTGAGGTCTTAGAGCACTCGTGAGAATGTGTAATTTTGGTTGCAAGTCATTTGAAGAAAATCCATGGTAGGAAAGGGGGGATTTTGCAGAGTTAAAGAAAGCCTCTGCCACTATTCTTAACTTAGGCTCGTTAGGGTTAGCAGTATTTCTATTGCATGTGTTTGGGTGGGGGGGTTTTCGAGTCTTGGAGCGATGCTGACTATGGATACTTTTGCTTGCTTGCAAGTGATTTGAATGCAATCCACGGTGGGTAAGGGGGTATTTGGGCCTACTTTTACTTTCGAAGTACGTTTTGTCACCAGTTTTCTGCTAGGCCTCGATTTTTGAGATCTGATTGGGGGTCTTCTACATTTTTGCAACTGGCTTTAGTAAGGGTCTGGGTGAAAGCACTGCTGGGAAGGTCTAATTTTGCTCTAAAACACAGTTTACAGTACACCTAGCTTGAGGTGAAAGATCCGCTAAATTAATTCGCCCATACTTATTTATCCTTGAAAAGGTGACTCAGACAGAGTACGCACTTTCAAAAATGTTGTACTGTCTATTAGGAAAATCAAAGTGTGACTTTTTGCACTACACAGCGTACATACCTTATATTTATTTATCAGTGCTGTTTTTCGTTCAATAATTACAGGCCGGGTTTCAGTCTGCAATGCGGAAAAAAGGATGGAGTCAGGCTTCACATTAGCGAGCCGCAGTTCAGCATCCGCCAGGCAGGCAGTGTACAGGGTGTCTTCTGGTCACCAACATTGATGGACGAAGCGTCAGCTGGAATGGAGGAGTGCCGCTAATAAGAGGAATTGTTTGCTGCATGCAACTTACTTACCAAATTCAACAGGACAACTACAACAATACAGATACAGTATCCATTATTTTATTCAATGAGTGTGTGTGACTGCATTTCTTGGATCTCTCTCTGCTTCTAAATTGATCCCTACAGCCATTCTATATGTTTTACTTCGGCTATTTTTTTAACCTAATTTAATGTAGCCCTGTACTGTCGCATTCTGGTTGTTGAAAGTACTACTTACTTTTCTGTAACAATGCATTCAGTAGTGCATGCACTTCCTTTATGTCACGTAAAAGATTTATGGTTAGCTTTGTAACTAAACATTTCTTTATGTTCAATTATTGTTTGTCCATGCTGTGCTTTTTTTTTTTCTCTCAACAAAACCTACCCAAAAGGAAACCCCCATTCCTATCCATTTTACAAACCCTAACCCTCTTCCCCCGGGTTGTGTGGTTTTGCTTGATGTGTGACTAACTGACATCAATAATTCCACACACTTGCTGGAGAGGATAAGGTCATAGCAACAGGCTGGTGAAGGAATCCGAGGATATATTCTAGACTTACTCAGCTTCAGTACTATTTCTGGTAGTATTAGCTAATGTCAAAGAAATCCTACGCAAGTACAAGTTATACTATAAATACTTTACCATTTGTTAGGCTACATTGTGGCACTGTTGTAGTCTAGTGTACTGTCACCTGCTATATTCTCTATTGTACCGTTGTAATGCTACAGTAAGGACAAACCAGGTTTCATTTTCTTTTTTTCCATAGCCATGCAACTGCCACTGTGTCACACGACTAGTACCACCACAAGGAGGAGGACATTTCAGCCGCCCTGGATTGCAACCTTAATCTCCATTTCCCGTGGAGCCAGCCCTGGGCCTAGCCCTACTTGCAAACAGAAATTACAGGTAAGATAAGCGTTTGGTTGGAGGTAGTATAATGGAGTATTAGGAGAGACGAGAGATTGACGGTAGTACTACTAAAGTCCTAGGACTATTCAGGAAAACAAACTTACTGTTAAACCCCCACCCACCAGACTCAAAAGCAGTAAAAAACAGGTATGGTCAGATAAAGTTTCAAAAAGTATATTTTTATAGCCCTAACAAAATAATCTCCCGCAAGACCCTCCCTAACCCCAACGATTGTCCTTCAAAAGTCCCCAAAAAACGCAACTCCCAATTCCCACCCCCCAAAAGTCTCTAAAAAAGGGGCAAGGGACACAATGGCAGGTTGCTGTTGACTTTAGCAGCCAGGGCATCATGCTCCTTGCGGAGGGTGGCATGTTCGAAGCGGAGGCCCTCCACCAAGTTCTTATAGTTCAGGACCTCCTGCTCCAGGTAGGACACTCTGAGGGATAAGCGGCGCCGGCGTGCCTTGCAAATCCTGTGGGGGGCAGCTGCTGTCTTTGCTGCTTGGCGGTGGCGTT
The DNA here is from genome assembly GCF_964263255.1 of Lissotriton vulgaris. Classification (NCBI taxonomy): domain Eukaryota; kingdom Metazoa; phylum Chordata; class Amphibia; order Caudata; family Salamandridae; genus Lissotriton; species Lissotriton vulgaris. Next base: position 109,580 of record NW_028246439.1, on the reverse strand, counting down.
TGGCTTTGGTAGCCCGGCTCCGTACCGCTGGAGCACTGCGCTGGCTGGCAGCCCGCACGGAGGAGGATGCAGCTGTCCCAGTGGACGTTGTTGTTGTACCAGACTGCCTCTCCTCCTCCTCCAGGGCCACCAGCCGCCGATATTCAGCGACAGTGGCATCCAGCCTCCGTTGCCGGGCCATTCGAGCCAGCTCCTTCCTCCTTGATGGTCTCTTGGATTTGGAAGGAGCAACTACATGAAGAAAGAAAGACATAGTCTGTAACCAATGCTCCTTAAGATTAACACAAAATGATTGAGCAGAAAGTTGTCACAGTACAAGTAGCAAATTGAAAGCACAGTACATAACTATTGAGGACAGTATCTATGTAACCTCCGACTTCTTCATCCTTGCTCTAACATTAGTGGGAGTTTAAGGAACAAATTCTACAAGCACTATGGACTTCCATTACAGTCGACTATGACAGTACACCAGTCTTATTCTTCTTCTTCTCTCTTGTTTAGGAAAATTGGTACGTTATCTTATGTAAGCCGGCCTAATGCCAGCACAGTGAACTTGCACCCGAGAAAAACAGACGCACACCATGGTGAGTGAGACAGACTTGCGTTACTGTACCGGTCCAGTACATGCAGGTGGTGAAGCTCTTACTTTTCTATTACGGGTGGCACTCAGAATACTCTGTTAAAAGGGCTACTGCTTAATTAATTTAGCTTTCACCCTACAGTGCAAATGAGTATTAGAAAAGGAAAATGAAGAAGCTAAATAATCTGATTATCTATCGCTTCACATGGGATGTATTTGATGACATATGGGATGACTTTAGGTGCTTTGCTTATTATTGAGTGAACAGTGATACACCCACACATGAATGACGTACTACTACTAAACTAAAGTTATTAAGAGAGGTAGGGAGTGTCCACCGTAATAACTGGATATATGCTGTGCTTGCAGTTGCAATACAAACTACTGCTACTATTCATGGTAGTATTTGGACAAAATTACAACTTCTTTTCCTTGCCTTTCCTACACTGGAACGGACGTGCGGGTGCGGTGTTACATGCTCTTCAAAGTAACACTTAGTTCATCCAGTGACCGTCTACTCTCTCTAGATACACATATGCTATCTAAGAGTCAGATAGTACCATGAATGATCCAGGCATCCATCCATTCAAATTATATGCACACATACAGTTTCTGTTTCACCCACCCAGGCTGTTCTCCTTCCACCCATCCTTGCTTCATCATTCACCCAGCCATGCACCATACCATATTCTTTCCTTCCCAGCCACCTAGGGGACCAAGCAAACACATATCATTCTTCTTTGCCAGTCATCATTACATTTCTCGTCCTTCCACACTTACTTACACCCTTCTTTCGCTTTTCGTTCATCCCATCCATCAAGTTCATCTCAGATCTGATTGGGATTCTTCTCTCCAAAAACTTCACAGCTAAGTCGAAGTACATTTAGAGGAGGCTACTACCTGGTTCATTTATAATACACCCGTGCAAAAAGCACACTCTGCAGTCTTCAATCTCAATAAGTAAGGAATATATAGCTTACCTCTGCCCGCCACCACTGTGTCATCCCCCACAGATTTGTCCGGCACTTCCACCGCCTCCTCCCCAGAGATGTCCTCGTCCAATGCCACCACCACCTCCACGCTGGCCCTGCCTCCAGATGTTCCACCTACAAAGTACATTTAATAATGTTAGAATACACCACTCACTACTATGTAATATTTGGTCTAGGAGGAAGAAAGAAATGTGAAAAAAACAGTATACAATGTAATAATTTGTGACTGTCTACTCTAAAGTAAAAATGTCCCTTTTTCCAGGGAAGGCTGTTGTCTTGCTGCATTTTTTGGCACAACTAATGAATGCTTGCTTTTTATTTTTAACACGCACCACTTTTTCTCCTAACAGACAGAAGCTTGACTTCTAAGAACACAAGCAGGATCAAGTTCAAACCAGGTGAGAGCTCGGCTCGACCACAAGAAATGTGCCCAATTAATCGTCAGCACTAAGCACTTTTCCATTTTCACTTAAACGTTTACTTTTATGACAAACTTGATTTTACTAAATGTGCTTATTTTTAATAAAGCTTTTAAACTTAAATAGACTCTGTGGTTTTTGGTCCTCCAGACTAGAGTGGATGAGCTAAAGTTTTTGCAATTTTTGCAAGCATGAGTCCGTGCCTCTGACATCATTGGGGAATAATCATAATCATCGGTGACTTTGGGAGCTAAATGACTCTGCCACACTATCAAGTCAGTAAGGAGATTGGGGGTTCAACTACAAAGTCTGTTATCACTGAGGTATGTGGAAAGTCTAACAGCACCTATTATAATTGATAAGCTAAGCAATGCATTATTTAGTGTCCATAGTTCTGTTTGTGCAGATTTGTCCCTGCAACAGTAGTAGAATGGATTGTCCTCCTATCCAAACCAAAAGTTAAGTAGTATCTTATTCTTTCTTGGAGCTCATTCACCTTTTTATTGTTGGCAATTGTCAAAGCATAAACATTTAGAAGACTTGAAAAGACATTATGGACAATCCCAGAGGACTGCACTCTGTGCATAGAGCTATTGCTGACTAGAATGGGAGTCCAATGGGATAGCCAAATGTGCAATCTTAGTTAGCTACACAGACAGACTAATAAGAATAATCTAGTAATACCACACGGAGTCATAGTCGAGGCAGGATAAGAATTTAGATCCAGTCTACAAGAATATCAAAGACGATTTAGAAAAAATTGAATGAGGAACGCTGGGAAAAAATAAGTACTCTATATTAAAATTAAAACTTACTGGGGCCTGCAAAGGAGCCCTCGCCTGCCCGATCCTGGCCTGCATCCTCAACAGCACCCTCCTCCTCCTCCTCCTCCTGTGTCCTCCTCTTGCCCCTGGGGGAAGCTGATGTACAACATGAAAGAAAGAAAAACAGAAAACATGGAAGATATTGGTCAACCAAATCAAACATTTCAAAAGAACTAACAAAATATTTTGGCGAAATAGCAAATAGACAACTATTCAACGGGATATATTATTGACCAATCTCATGTGGCCTACTACGTTATTAGTATTGCTTGATTTGCGGACCGTCGAATTGTAAACTTCTCATGTAACTCACTACACAAAGTACTAAAAAGGTTTGCCTAGGATTGGCAGGCAGCAGTCCGCAGCACGCGAAGTGACAGCCAAAGTCCATCGTGATTGCAGATCAGCGACAACACTAAAGTTTCCTACTACATTAACCAGTCATTAAAATACTCAAGCTATTAATCCACAACCACTATTTCTTCTTATCGCCATGTGTACAAAGGAAGGACTGGACTTGAGTCTGTAGGGGCTGATTTAGAGGCCCCTTGCGGCTCTTTTGCTCTATTGTTGCGTGACTTTTGTGACGCAGCGGCAGCACAAAAGAGGCGCAATGGTGCGGCGTATATTAACAACGTGACGCATATGGGAGATGCATCACGTTGTAAAGCCCTGCGCCATCAGGGGGCGTTCCGGCGCAAGGGAGGGCGTTCCTGCGCAGGAACGCCTCCTAAAAGTGGCTGAGGGAAATCTACAAGATTTCAATCACTCACTTTAACGACAATGATGCGTGACTCAAACCCTGCGCCTGCTTGAAGCAGACGTACGGCTTGACGCAGCTTTGGGGAGATAGGGCACCCCAGAGCATTGATGGAGCTGCGCCATCGTTGCGACGCAACTCCAGCAATGCGCCGCCCTTATGGCACAGATGCGTAACGCTTTGGTGACGTTTTGGGCCCATGGTGCGCCGCATTGTAAATACGGCGCACCACGGGTGATAGTGGCGTGGCGCGCAATTACTGGCGCATCCCTGCTACTTTGCAGGGATGCGCCGGTAATTAAACATCTGAACCTTAGTGTGTAGCATTACGCAGTTCTTTAAACTACACTCATACATAATTTCACAGGCCAATGAAATGAACACAAAATCGGAAGCAAATAAGCATAGTAGCAACACTACTGAGAAGGAGAGCAGTGCACCTGAAATGCACAGAAGATTTTGAAATATAATATACCTACAATGTAATGATCAGCATTATTGCTCTTGGTAAAAAAAAAAAATTGCAATATAATAACACAGCAGGAGAAAACAGAGTAGTAAAGAAATAGCTACTACTACTACTCACCAAGCCCGGGGATCTCGAGGCGAAGTAGGTCGAGCAGATCTCGTTCACGGGTCAGGACATCCGTCCAGCGGTGGGTGGCCTGGTTGTAGGTGCGCCGGACCCGAGAGTGGTGGTACATGGCCCGGCACACCTTATCCCACCGCTTCCGGCGATCCTGCATGCCGTACCCGCCTCCGATCTTGCCGCCTGCCATTATGGTCCTGGGGAGGTGGCGCTGTACATAGAACAGTAGTGCGCCCACCTCCTCCGGGCTGAAAATCTCCCGGGGTGCGACTGTCTCCCCCCCTCAAACGCCCGCACGGGAGCCGGGCACGGGGTGCGGGACTCTTCCCCTTCTCTGGATGCTTCCCAGCTCCCTTCACCATGGTCTGGGCGGAAAGGAATAAAGAAAATAGAACAGGGAAGAGAAGAAAAGAAAAGAGTTTAAAAAAGTAGTTTAAAATTAACAAAAGTAGCAGTAAACACAAAAATATAGGACTAGAAAAAATAGAGGGGTAGATAATAAGTAAAATAGATCAAAAAAAACTTCAAACAAGCAAAGGATGGCACAGATTTAGAGAGGATACAAGAAGCATGCCCAGAACCATAGCAATGAATGAAAAACAAGATGGCCGCGCCCGTTCACGACCGCGCGGGTAAGTTCGCGCAAGATGTTCCTCGCGAACACTCGCGAACTTGTACTTGCGAGCCGCACACTTTGCGAGATTACACTTCGCGCCCGGAAACGGAAATACGTCATGCAAACAAGATGGCCGCGCCCTTGAATGACCGCGAGGGTAACTTCGCGCCTTGCGCTACAAGCGGCTCGCGAAAACGCACAAAACCTTGCGAACTAACACGCCGCAAAAAAAGAAATCGCATATTCGCACAAATTTGCGGCTTCTGAATCCGATCTTGCGCATGTTTGGAATTTTAAAACAGTGACACATTAATAAACTAACCCCAAATTAATTCATGTCAGTTGAAGCAGGGCAGGTGTGCTTGCTTTTCCCCCCCCATCATCTACAGTGATGATGAACCAGAGGGTGGCATTGATGTAACAGAGGGTGGCATGGGTGAAAGAGAGGGTGGCAGTGGTGAAACAGAGGGTGCTGGGAGGCTGTGATGATGAACGAGACGTAGAAACAACATAGTCGCGACCGTTGCAAGCCGACAAGTAAGTTCGCAATTGCGAACTAGTACCAAATCCTCGCGAACTGACAGAAACCCTTGCGAACACACAAAAAAAATCTGCAAATTCGCGAGAATTCGCGGATTTTGCCGATTGCGAGTTCGCAAATTCGCAAAATTTGCGAACGCCAGATTCGCAAAATTCGCCCATGCTTTGGTAGTTGGACTTGGCAAATTCCTTCCAGACAGCAACACAAAGAGAAATTAGATGTGTTTTGTATCATGAACTTTATTAAGTTTTCACTAAGGCTAAGTAACACAAGAGGGTTGCGCTGAATGAATTTACCGTCAATTGTTCTTAATTAGCATTTGTTGTGGTGAGGTGATTTACAGGAATTGTATTTTAAATGTCTTTTTAATTGTATCATCATGTACTTTTATGGTATTTTTTAAATACCGAATAACGTTTTTTTTGATTGATTGGTTGATGTCTCTGAATGGGTCATTTGCTGGCAGAATGGGGGCAGAGCTGGACACAGCTCCATTTGCAAACGAATAGGCTGTGTTCTGCCTTCACACAAAGGACTTGTCACCACTGCATTGACATTACAGCTAGCTTGGAGCCAGGGCAGGGGGAGTAAGGAAATTCCAAGCCCTGCAAAATGAAACCTCTAGACACTTCTCCTACTTCAAAGAAGGCACCAGGTATAACAAAGAGACCCTCAGACTCACTTTTCAGTGAACTTTCTGGACCTGTGGAAGGGTTCTCAGAAGATCTGCCTGCTGTGCACTTCACACAACTGCTTTGCTACACATGGAAGGACAACTTTGGTGCCTGGAGCCTGCCTTGAATCCATAAAGTATAGTATCAAAGGAGAGGGTTGACCCAATAAAGTCACTGGGACCTGGGTATCTAGCGTTAAGAATAGAGGGGTCCCAGTGAGGGAGGAGAGCGTATTGTTTAGAAACAATTAAATGAATCCAGTAAACAAAGAATACATCTATAATGTTTAATTCCCATTATAGGAAAAAAGCAATCATAAACAAATTCACAAATTGTAGTTGTACTAGTGCCCCTTGGGGTAAGGGGGACGTGCAGTCGTGAGGGTAGTGTAGGGGGGGAATTCGTGACAATAAAAAACACGTATCTATCAAACATTAGTATGAATTCAATGTCGGATAAACAGTAAAACGATCATAAATCGACATAATAGTTCAAAATACACATGCCCCAATGTCCATACTATACAAGAATCGTGGGTAGGAGGAGGCTGTGTTTGAAGATAAAGAAGCGTGTCAACGTTTCGACCCTATTGGAGCAGGAATCAATGGAATCCTTGCATGTGGGTCTTCATCAGGACGGGAGAGGGGTAGTGGGGCAGAGAGACGCTGAATCTTCACCGACCGGATACGCATCCAGATTCATACGGACGTATTCCTTCTAACATCGGGGACACAATGAGAATCTCCGTACGTAGAGTGGTTCCTCCCCGCCCAGTGCCTGGATCTTTTGCCCTATCCCCTTGGGATATCGGACTTTACTTACCAAGATTGAATATCTCTCATCGATTCTTGTCCCGATTATTATTCACCAACACTGATTTATTCAGGTTGTCTGCCCCACTACCCCTCTCCCGTCCTGATGAAGACCCACATGCAAGGATTCCATTGATTCCTGCTCCAATAGGGTCGAAACGTCGACACGCTTCTTTATCTTCAAACACAGCCTCCTCCTACCCACGATTCTTGTATAGTATGGACATTGGGGCATGTGTATTTTGAACTATTATGTCGATTTATGATCGTTTTACTGTTTATCCGACATTGAATTCATACTAATGTTTGATAGATACGTGTTTTTTATTGTCACGAATTCCCCCCCTACACTACCCTCACGACTGCACGTCCCCCTTACCCCCAGGGGCACTAGTACAACTACAATTTGTGAATTTGTTTATGATTGCCTTTTTCCTATAATGTGAATTAAACATTATAGATGTATTCTTTGTTTACTGGATTCATTTAATTGTTTCTAAACAATACGCTCTCCTCCCTCACTGGGACCCCTCTATTCTTAACGTTGAATCCATAAAGGCCTGATATGCTGATTGAGCACTGCATCATCACATGAACCCATGACTATCAGAGTAACTGCAAGGGCTAGGTTGCTGGCCTTCTGTTCAGATTCTCAGGAACATAACAGGCTCCCATCATCTTGCACCCACTACTGGAAATAGCCTGAGTAATTCCTGAGCCTCCAAGTGGTGCCCCTCCAGTCCTTGACCCTTGGTTGTGGTTTTAAAGGTGCCCAGATAGCCATCTTCCGAAACTTGGGACTTTGACATTCTTTGGCTAAATCTTCACTGTGAACTGAGGAAACACTGGGACCAACCTGCTCAACTATGCTCCCAAAGTGCATCTCCAATCAGTCTGACTTTGTGGTACATCCCACTATGTTCTTCTCTGCAGCAGCGAATCCTTTCAGTGATCTCTCAGTGTAGGGGTATCCAGCCTTCTGCAACTCTAATTGTCTACAGCCTCCAACTTTATCCTGTTGAAGATTTTTGACTTCCAAAAAAGACACCATGTGTTAACGTAGAAAACTTCACTGCGACTTCGTCTTGAGGCTCCCTGAAGATGACGCCTCTTTCTTGGACACAACCTGTAGCCTTGCCCCGCTGAACTTTACCTTCACGAAACGGATTCTTCAAAATTTCTTCTAAGTCCACTTCTTGTATCTGACCTACTCTGCATTGCATCCACAATATTTTTCAACTACTTAGACCCCGTCTTGAGCGACCTGATGTCTGCGGCTGCCGCTTTGATCGTTTAGGAGCTAGATTTCACTCTAAACTTTAAAAATGCATGACTCCGATTCTACTGATTGGATTTTTCTCATGGTGTCAACCAGTTTATTAAAATGTACTGTATTTTTTTAACATTGGTATGGGATTTTCCTTGTGTTGTGTTTTCACTTTAGGACTGTTTGTGTGCTGCAGGAATAACATATACAGTGTCTTTAAGTTAAGCCTGTCTGCTTTTGTGCCAAGTGACCAAGTGTTAAGCCTGGGTTCATTTAGTTACTTTTGTGGTTCCCCCTTACAGGGAGTGTGCGGGGCTGTTGTTTGAACACCCCCTCCTTCTACAAACAACCCAATTTCTCACAGTGCTAATTTGAATCAAGTCTCTGCCCAGTGGTGGATGGCTATCATTTTAGGTTGTGGGTGTTTAGGGGTTCTTACAGCACAATCACACACACATACTTGCTCACAAAACTCACACCTGCCCATTCACAAGCACACCCACGTGCTTGCTCACACCACCCATTCACAAGTACACACATGCACATTGGTTCCCTCCTTCTCGACTCCAGCGGCTCTTTTTGGCAAATTTTCTCTTTCGCAGTTCTCCTGTTGACAATGCTCATGGGCTTTAAAGTATTAAAACATTAGATTGGGTCACTATTTTCCTTATCTCCCTTTTTGCATGAGATGAAACTGCAATATTGCCCCTCCTGCAGTTTCTGTGTATATATTGAAGCAAGTAAATAGGACTCCATCCACATTGCTGTTCTGATTTTTGGCTGTCTGCAGCTGGCTTTATTCCTGTTCCACTCGCTTTCAGGCGATTTCGTATATAACCTTGATTATAATAGCATGTGCCCTACAGGGCCTCCCACAACGATGAGCAGGCAGTAAAGCAGACCTCAGACTGTCTGTTGCAAGGGAAGGCGTGCATGTCTGCACCCAGGGTCAGACAGCTTTCTGTTTATTACTGATAAGGCGCCTAGATGTGTGTCACCCGTTGGCTGTGACCTCTTGAGCAATAAACAATGAAGAATGCCACATTTTCCCACCTAAAGAATGATTACAACATTTTTAGAACATGATGGCTTTAGTAAGTCTGCCTGACAAAAAGGAAGTGGCTGTGGGGTCAAAGAGCAGGTACACACCAGAGATGAAAGGTCATACTGATCCAACTAACTGGGCAGATCCTCTCCTTGAGAAAGCACAACAATTTTAACCTCTCTTGACTCCTCTTTCAGACTCCGCTGTGAACCCCAAGGTCCTCAAGTAATATGTAATGGTAGAATGTTCTAGCAAAGAGACAGGGTCGATAACAGGTCCACAGTTCACGGGGTGACCCCTTAGCTGCTTCTAACATCAGCGTGTTTTTTGCATGTGCAAGTTTTCCATTTATGTAGCAAAAAAATAGCATTTTAAATGTCTAGTCTCACTTCAATCCATATAAGTAACATTTATTTCACTGAAATTGTGTAACTGTTAGAAATGTTGATACCAAATCTATGCTTTAAAAAACACACGTGGCTTGCCTTAAAGACATGCAATAAACGTACTGTAAAAAAAGAGTTGTCTCGTTTTTAAACGTGGGTGCCATGTTGGACCTAGCCGCTTCGCCTGGAGCACGAGTGCTGCGGTGCCGTGCACCGGCCAGTACAAAGCCGGAGTATTTATTTTTTATTTTCAGGTAATGACAACTTTTCTCGCCTGCCTTTGAATGCTCTGCCGCCAATGGGATCACTAGACGTCGATGAGTAAGTTCTTTTTTTCCGGAAGGGCTGGGCTGCTGCTGAAACAGGTTCGGCAATAGATGATTTTGCAGCCGAGGGTTTCGTGTGACACTTATTTACATGTTTCAACTGGTTCACACACCCATCTGCCGACTGCCCTCCTGCCGGTGACATGAAATACCTGCCTGCGATCGTTTGTTTCTTTTCTGCCTGGCGGTTTCACAGAGCGGCTCATTGTCCCCTGAGCTGAGGAAATAACTCCAGTTTGAGCGACTTCCGAGGACATTCCCATGTAAATACCTCTCAGAGTAAGTGATAAGCTTGCTGTTAACCCTTAGGTGGTTTTCCGAGGAGGGGTTGGTAGAAAGTTTTAATAACTTGCAGTGCGCCCTCTCCGCTCTTTTCTTTCCAGTCTAGCCGGGTTGCGTGACTTTCTTTGCTTTGCAAATGTAATCTGCTTTGCAGCAGAAGAGTTATGTTTAGGGAAGGGCAGAAAACAAGTAGTGCATATGCAACTTATTTTTCAACTTTGGCACGTGAATTAATTTTGAATTCAAATGTGGGTGTAAAAAATACAATAATTTCGAATAATTGCCATAAGGAGATTTCAGACCGAGTGAGCAAAAAATCAGCGAGGCAGCCAAGGCAGCTACAAGAGGGCTTCCGAGAAAGCAGTGGGTTCTTACACTAATAATGCAGACTGTTTTGGGGGTGGGAACGGCATTTCCGTTGCTTTTGTCAAACTTTTAACGTCATGCAGCGTTAGTGCACGCGCCTTGAAGCACAGACATAACATGACGCTGAAAGCACAAGTTAAATACGTGTTCTATTGGCAGCTCTTAAACAGTTCCACCGTTTGTATTGTTTTCTCTCTTGTTTTTAACAGGATATGTGTCAAAAGTCACAAAAAGGACTGAGACAAACGAGAGCGGAGGAGCATCCTTGGCTCGGTTGCAGTTTGATTTAAATTTCGCTTTAAGACAATGCAGTTTACCAACATCTGCGGAGTTTGGCTCATTCTGCCTGACTGAACAAACCAACGTCTGTTGGGATCATAAAAAAATACCTGAAAGTACGCTAGTTAAACATGTGTAGTCATGTTTTAGATGCCATTGTCATTTCTGCAACCCAACAGAGCACTGTGGCAGACTGAGTATGTTACAAAGTGGGGCTTTAAGTCCCCAGAACCAGAATTCTGATAGAAATTAGATTCTGGCATGTGCTTTGTCTCGGCTGAGGCAGTTTTTGCCGTGATCACCGCTACCTATGAAGTGACATGTCTTGGTCAACACGGAGCATTGGAATCACGTTCTTGTGCCCCTGACCTCCCATTAAATAAATAATTTACATTCTTAGCGTCGATTCACCAAAATGCCAGGGCTAGCGGAAATGGCATCATATGCCCTTTTCACATCAATCTGTGCTAAGGCACCAAATAATGGACGGAATCTAAATCAATCAAATATTCCTTCCCAGTCAAGAGATCTGGTTTAAATCCATCATTCTTTTTCTCACTGTGCCCCACCCCAGTTTGGACCCAGCCATATGCTAATCAGTCTTGACCCTGTTGCTCATGTAAACCGTCCAGCTTGTACTGCCAACCAAGTCCTCCCTGGACCGGACTCAAGCATCCTGGGAGCGGTTTTGGGGTAACACCCGTCATCAGCCAGGCTAGTTTGAATCTAGTGGCACAACGAGCATGGCCCTGAGTCTGGGCATACCGGTCCCACTTAGATTGAAAAGTGCTACAGCAACAAATGATGGATGGAATGCTGAATGAATCGAACATTCATCTCCAGTCAAGCTATATGGGTTAAATCGATTGTGTTTTTTGCTCACTACGTCACCCCAGTTTGGACCTGGCTATTTGCAAATCGGTCTTTATCCTGTTCCTCATGGGAACAGTCCAGCCCGAACTGCCAAGACAAGCATCCTGGAACTGTTTTCAGGGTAGCACCCCTCATTTAAACTGGAATAGCGTGGCATGCAAAAAATAATGGATTCAACCCAGATCTGTGAATGTTTGATTGGTTCTGCATTCTGTCCAACATCTGTTCTTTTTGCTTTTCCCACAAATGAGATCACAGTATATGACATCATATTACCCTTGACTCGATTATGTAAAAGAAACTGATGTCACATTACAACGCAGATGTTACATTGCTGTTAAGAACTGAGCTATAAGTACAGTTTCAATGAAAAGACAGCAGTTACAGAAGCAGATAAATGTCTACTTTAGTTACCATCTATATTTTAGCCTGAGTGCCACCAAGATATGCCAAGGGTCAGGCAACCACCTACCAAGGTAATACTGTGATATGCAATTATGGTCTAAAGTGCTTGGGCACATCTATTGTATGCTTGTGCATTCATCAACATTGCTTTCCTCCCCAAAACAGCATTTCCCTTACCTACATATCATTAATAACATAAATATTCTTAAATTTAAATCCTGTTCTATTTTAATGTGAATCTGCTGTATTTTTGATTTGATAGGATTAAAATTGCTGTTTGCAATGTATAATTTAATAAAGAATATAAATCAATGAATAAAACATCATTCGTAAAGCGCAACACTGTCCCACCTAGGGGTATCTAGGCACTGTTTCTCCGTCAAAGCTCCAGGTCTTGAGTCACTTTCTAAAGTCTGCCAGTGTGGGGGCTGTATGCATCTTGAAGGGAAAGGTCATTCCAGGTCATGATGTAGGAGAAGGAGCGGCCACCACTGCAGCGGGGATGTATGCAGGTGTTTGTGTGCAAAGGCGAGTAAAGAGGAGTGCAGGTGTATAGAGGGTTGGTGAAACTTTGGTTGATGTTCGATGTAAGCAGGTCCAAAGTCGTGGAGGGCTTTATTGGCGTGTGAGGAGCTTAAGCTGTCATCTCATCTAGATGGGGAGCAAGTTGAGGTCTCTCAGGTGGTGGGTGATGTGGGTTTATTTGGGGAAGTCCAGGATGAGTCTGAAGCCTTTTGAGGAGCTGGGTGGAGATTTCGGTGTAGAGGGCGTTACCGTAGTCGAGGCAACTGGTGATGAGAGACTGAGTGATGTTCTTTCTGGTGTTGGTTGGGATCTGTGTGAAGATTCTGCGGAGCATGCAAAGTGTGTGAAAGCAGGAGGAGGTGACTGATTTGACTTGTCATTTCATGGTCAGTTGGCTGTCAAGGATGATACCGAGGTTGCATGCATGATTGGTCGGCGTGGGTGTAGGTCCGAGTTCTGCAGGCCACCAGCTGTGGTGGAATGCAGAGGTATTCTTTTAGAAGATCAGTACTTCAGTTTTGTCGGAGTTGAGTTGGAGGCAGTTGTCACTCATCCGTTTGGCTACATTGGTGATGGCACTGCAGAAGTTGTTTTTTTGCTTTGGATGGGTCCTCTGTGAGCGAGCGGATCAGTTGAGTGTCTCTAATAATAGTAATAATAATAGTATTGAGACCTTATAAACAGCACCCACACACTGCTAAATGCAACTTCTGACCTAATGGAATTAGGAACTGGAATTAAGAAAGCTAATGATGATGATGATGCATGATGATGCATGTAGTAGAACCTGGAGCTGGACAGACCCATAACCCACTTCCCTGTGATAACATTCCCAAATGTATACCCCAGCTTTGAGTCTCCACTGCAACTTCCACATGTGCTGTCCCTGCCTCAAATACCTCAGCCCCGGAAAGTTGTTTAACATTCATATAACAACGGTTTTCAACGGAACGTCTCCCCCTTTGCGAATAGGTTACCACCTCTTTTTTGGAACTGGTAACTTTTCAATAGTTTGAACGGTAGTTGTGGTTACAAACCATTGAAACATTGCAAAACGAATCACAGTTTGGAAGGGATGTCCTAAACAGGACCATTCCAAAATGAGATTCAGGATCCATTTCTAAACCCATTTTGCAATTTTGTAATCCTTTGCAAAATGTGTTTTGTGCTACCACCAAGCCATTTTACATTTACAAACCCTGTTGATTTTGCTTAGTATATTTACCCACTAGCCCCAATTTATTTGCATATGGCTTCCTTTTGTAGCACTTGGAGTATTCAAACTTACTCTTGTGTTACAAAACTTTAATTATTAATGTTACAACTTAAAGTATTTGATCAGTTGCTATACTATTGACAATACCATTTCTAAAGTCACATGTGTGAATCATTGATTTCTTTCATGAAACATTAACCTTAAGCTGGGGAACCACTTATCTTCCTCTATTAATCCCCAGCACTAACTACAAATAACCCAAGCCCTTGTCCCTAATCAGAAAACCGTTAAAACACAGAGTTAAGGCTTTTGCAAAGTAAAAAGGTAAAGAATAGGCATCATGAATACTTTTTAGTTACAACTGGTAGTTTAAGCACTGATTTCCTTTCATATATGTTTCTCCCTCTGGCTGTTCCCTTTGGGTCCCATGCCTAACAGACAAGATGAGTCAGCTGGACTCTCAATGGCATGCTACTTCTACATATCCAATTAGATGGGCCTTATCTGAAACTTTGAGACTGGGTTAAGGAAAACCAGTGTATAGGAATACCAGAACAGAAGGTATACACACTTGGGAAGACTAATGAGTACCTCCTTCTCAGGAGGCCAGTATACCTTTCCCAAGGCTCACCCTCAAGCCTCTAGGACAACAAAAAAAGTGAAGGGTTAAATGGTTACATTAGTCTCATCCACTGGTAAATACTTTGGGACCCATCACAGTCCGTCATATTTTTCCCGCCATGCCCCTCAGACAGGACCCAGCCATGGTCCTGCTCCAATAGGAACAGTTCAGCCGAACCTCCAAGACAGGTCCCTTCTGAAACGACACCAGAAACCCCAGATCAGTTTTGACTTATTTGGCCCAAGTATCTTGTCTCCAGAGATAAAGTGAGAATGGGACCTACATCTGGGCATATACATCGCTTTTAGGGGATCACACTGAGCAATGCAAAAAAGTGATGGGTGGAATTCTTGAATTTATCACTGCAGCTGGTAATTACACAGCTCACCGGAGAGCACGCTGGTAAACAGTCCTCTTCTAAGTCAGGTCATAAAACAACCATCTAAGGCATGTAGCCCGGTATCTGCTGTGCCCATTATACACAAGTACCCACAATTACTTCTCATTCTTTTTTCAGGTAAGCCAAGGGAGGCATAGGTCAGAATTTAAAGTAGGTTGCCCAAGGTCACACAATTGTGTTGAGCAAAATAAACCGTATTTAGTTTCAACGTTTTTCTAAATATTCACCATTATTGAGAATAAAGGAAGTAAACCCTAGCCAGGAGGTAAAGTTACTTTAACAAAAATTGCACATTTGTGTTCAGTGAGGAAGATTTGTTAGAGATAACTGTTCTCCTAGATTTACCATCTGCAACTACACTCTCACTTAAAGGCAATACATGCGTACTACACACATTATTAATAGCACTTAAAAACAGAAATGAGGCACTGTATAAAAACACATGATTAAAAGCATATAATAAGGCTTCATGTTCATTACTTACCCTGCTTGGAAGGATCAAAACCTAGCCTGGCATAACCGAAACCCATTTGACAGAACATGTCAGTTCTCTTTACTGAGCTATAGTAAGTGACTAAGGCTCACAAGAGCCCTGGTTAACCTTAAGTTCCTAGCACTGCATTTGTGATCTCTGAGGTCAGAGGTCGCAAGGGAAGTGCCAGGGGGCGCAGGAGGCAAGCCAGGTGTCGCAGCTGCG
Organism: Lissotriton vulgaris; assembly: GCF_964263255.1. NCBI lineage: Eukaryota > Metazoa > Chordata > Amphibia > Caudata > Salamandridae > Lissotriton > Lissotriton vulgaris. The sequence goes on along the minus strand of NW_028246439.1, from coordinate 94,084 downwards.
ACCCCTAAATGACTTCCATGATTCTTAGTATTTTCTGTATCCATGTCTTAACCTGATGTGCAGAACATTAGATTACGAAGTTAGAGAATGCTTGACCCGACGTGCAGGTAATTTACCTATGTTAAGTGTAAAATATGCGATGTGCTTGTAGTCAAAGCCATTTTCAGCAGCAACCCGTGCAGCTTGATTGCAGTACTGGGGCTCAGGAGAATCCTCTTGTAGTTTCCAGTGGCAGACCAGCAGGTTACAGCTAAAGAAAATATCTGCAAAATACAAAAAAAACTGCATCAGTTGAAAATCAAGTTAAACCAGGCTGTGTTTTCATGTCATGATGAACACACAAAGCATCTAATTTTTGTTCTGTCGGGAACACACCTCTAACCTTAATTGCACCCATTAAGCCAGCTTAATAAAAAGGTTTTCTTTCAAAGTAAATGCATCACGTGATGCTGATGAAATGAGTTTGGACATCTGAGATTCCCACCAATGTACATAAGTTGCACTAATGGCAAACTTTGGCCAAAGCTGGCTGCTGAATAGACATATATTAGGGACACAGCTTTAAGTGATGCGGACTGCTCTGTGTCTCAGTTCCGGTAGTAATAAAAAAAACTGGCTTTGAAATGGGTCCCTATCGGGCCCTATATTCATATAATTTACAGGGAACAGACATCAATTTCTCAACAACGAGAGCTTAACAATGACTATAAAAAATATTAATGTAATCCATGTTGGTGTAGTATTTCCAGTTTACATACGTTTTACTTAATTTACGTCCTTAAGAGTATTTGCTTCTTCCAGGGTGCTGTGTTCTGTGTTTTTTTCATGCAGCATATTAAGCTTGTGTTATGCATACGGGGACTGGGTCATTTGTAGGTGTCTGGGTGAGCTCAGGTTGTGGGTGGGTGTTTATAACAGCCTACAATTGGGAGCTCTGGAGTTGAGGCAGAAGGCAGTGCAAGGTTCTTATAAGTGGGTCAGTAGGTGTTCAGAATGCATGGTCATCCAATCCTTGGTCCTTCTGTAGCGTGCACAGAGCAATGAAAATGTGCCACTTGTAATTGTGAGTATATGTGAAAGTGTGTGAAGGAGGTGCAAAGTTGTTAATATATTAACCGTGTGAAAGTAAAAGAAAATTAAGTGCATATGTGTCTGGATGCACTAACAGAAAATGAACAGAAAGGAACTTAAATGCTAGTCAGGTGGTATGTTGTGAGAAACACAATATTTTAATTTTCTTGGTTCAAGGTATGCCTTTCTTTACATAGGCCACTTCTCTTGGAAAGGTTTCATAGTCACAATTGTTTGGCCACGCCTCGTTGAAAGACCCTCCCCACCCGTGTCATTCCATTTAAAGTGCTGATAAGGAATAGTAGAGCATGACTTTTGAAAGCAGACAGAAGTTTCCATTCAGACCAATCGCTCCTTTTGCACTTTTATAAAAGAATAAATTAGGCACAGAAAGATATAATCCAGTCGCACAGTATTTAGCATATTTTCTGACATGTTTGCAATAATCTACAGCATGTGTGTCATCTTCTAATGAAATTCTGTCATCGAGCCCCTAGAGGCAAGCTAGTTCTAGTCAGACACTTACCACAAGGGATGGGCAGCTTCCACGCTCGCCCAATAATAGATTCTCACAGCAGAGTGCTGCTGTGCTGAATCACTACTTATATCCACAGTCAATAGTCCTCTAATTAAAAGATACAAAGCTCACTTATACCACTGTATCCACATTCTTGTGTTCAGGTATAAAGAGGAGAGCACATCATTTTGTTGTAACTGTAGACCTTATTTAACGAACTGAACACTAGTTCTTCAATACTCTGATGGCAGTGTCACTTTCATTCTGAATAGTCGCTGTTTGCACAGTGTGGGTCCTATTGTAACCGTTTATAATTCATGCTTGTTGATTCTCTGTGATGGAAGAGTGCCTGATCCTGTGCTAGTGGCCACAGGCAAACAGGGGCTACTGTGCCTCAGCCGTAAGGATACAATTAGTGTGCCTCTGATGTTTCAGCATGTTGAGGGTGGCCTGTAGGGCAATCTAGCAGCCGCAGAAGGGAAGGACTGGACTGACAGGTCAGTGTATGTGCCCATTTTCGGGCTGCCATGGGTCAGGTTTAAGGACTGGTCAGCTGGTTTTTACTGTTAATTTCCATGATATTACCACAAACATTGCGTGCAGCAAAAACAAGGCCATGCAGTTTCCCATACCTTGCAAAGCAACTATGCAGTGTGTCTTTAAAAGGTTCAAAACTGCCATGATTTGCAAATACAGCCCACTTTTTTAGGTATGCTATTGGCAAATGGAACACACTTTTATTTTGGTGCTCTGGACTTTTTTCTGTCCCAGTCTGACCTCTGAACGCCTCAACCTCAGTCCCATTCACTTTAGGCCTCTGCCTGTTCTTGTTCACGTTTTGAGGTAAGACAGCAAGGGTTGCAATATTCACCATTCTTCTTCTCCATTCTTCTGGTTTAGGCAGGTCCCCTCTATGCAGGAACAGTGTTAATGGTTCCAATGTATCCTTAGGTGCAGATTAGGATTGTCCCCCTGTATATTGTTAATGCTTGCACTCTTTTTCAGTTCACATCATATTTCTCTTACTACGGTAAGTCCGGAGGGCATCCAGTTGTCCAGCGGCAGCCATCTGTTGGAAGCATGCAGCGCCTCTCCTGTTTCTTGGAGGGTGAGCATGTAATGGCTCCAATGTTGCCTTCTCTGAATGTAGCAAGGTTGTGTCTGAAGAGTAGCGGTGGAAAGAGACAATAGAGAGGCATCAGAATGGGAAAGCAAGTAGCTTGATGTTGTTATGTTCTGGCATGGACATATCTTGTAACATCAACACTCCAACCAGCTTAGGGTTGCTGGGCTTTGCACAGTTCTCACTTCAGTCCACTGGACTGCTCGGCATAGGGGCACAGGCAGGGCTTAAATTTATTCAGACCCAGTGGCACACTGGCAGACGTTAATCTTCAGACGAGCATCAGTTCTTTGGGTAATTGTGGCACAGCCTCAGCTGCAGTAACCATTCTTTGGGGGATCACAGAGGCATGTGTCAGCTGCAGTCACACACCTCATTGCAGCCTCAGAGAGCAGCTGGGTGCCCCAGTGAGGCCTGGAGCACACCGTTAGCTCTTCTCTATCCTCCTTCTTCTAGCAGATCTAACCAGCACCAACGCTTTTCTGCACCTGGCTCTGCTTGGACTGTCACTTCTCCTGTAAGTTTGTCAGAGCCCTCCCCTCTCTCAGGCAAGCAGTTTCCCAGGCAGTTTCCCAGCGGCTCTAAAACAGGACACCTCTCTTCTAACAAGATATTCAGTCTCATGTGACGTCCTATCACCTCTGGTAGACTGGATGCCAGACAGAGACAATACTAATCTGCAGATAACTCTCTCCCTTGGCCAGAGAGACTTTGGAACTGGAGGTGGGTCCACACTTTTATATACCAAAATCAGATTGTGAATGTGCATAACTCACACAAACAAAGCAGAGGAAAAACTACTTTGCCTTACTTCTTCATGTGTAGCCCTCAATGGTATTAAAACTGCCCTCGCAAAATAAATAGTGTCATGCTTCTTCATAGGACATGCTGCAACACTCAGATGCAGACAAACGCTCAGATTGGAGCAAAACATATTATTTAAGGGCAGAATATAGCCCTGCAACAACTGCGATCCTCCAAACACAAACATTCTAAAACTACCTAAGAGAGTGGCCACTTAAGTTTATTCCGGGCCCCTCTTGGCAGGAATTAAAATGTCACTGAGGGTATCTTTGGACTATTAGTAGCCTGCACCCCACATATTGTGTCCCTCATCAAACATGTTCCGCCTTTCAAACGCTTTTAAAGGTCACTGGCCTTTGTCAGGATGAAGATCGCCCTAATTCCTCCTCTACTTTACCCCCTCCTTCCTCTGTATTAGAATGAAGATAGGAATCAGATTCTTGCCATACATGCTAATACCGGAAACCTTGTCGGGAACTACCTGTAGAAATAAATCTTGTAATCAGTTCAATGCCATTTGAGTGTAGGTTCATGGCAATTTATCCTTAAGTAGTCCAATGTTTTATCTAGGACTCCCACTCTGTGCTAACAACAAGCAGAGGACACACGTGAACATAAACAAGCACAAACAAACACAAGGAGCCCAAAGAGTCCCATTTTACAATTCCTTACCTGAGTTTTATCAAAGCTGTTCCAAAACTGGGGTAGGAGTGGGGGCATTGCCCTGTGGTCACACTCTCTATGGGAAAGGTGAGAACACCAATACACATGCTCTCTGTATAATGTGCACTCTATGCTCTTTCCAGTGCATTTGAGGACTAAGCTATGCCCCTCCTTCTGGTAGGCACATTGTGTTACTGTATGAGCAATCAGCATCGCTTAGTGGGCCTCATACGTCCCAGAATCATTCTATGTACCTTGTGCATAAAGCCTGATAATCCTACTTTATCTCTCGGCCCCCATGTTAAGACCAAATCCTTCTCATTTATTGTCTCAATATTGGTGTACCTCTACTAATTACCCTTTATGAGCCCTTTAAATGACTCTTTTAAGTGTGTCATGCACAGACTTCGTTATTACATATATATGTTGTAGATGCCAAAAGACTTGTGGCTCCCAGGCCCGCCTGACTATCACCTGAATATGGCCATATCACCTGAATAAAGATACCCCTCTGACCTTGGGTCAGAGGGGTATCCTCCTGCCGCCTAACAGTTTCCCCATTTCTCATAGTCATAATGCTTTTTAATAGCTCCTGCAACATGACCCATATCAAGGTCATTATGCCGTCTTATACGCTGCGGGATATTGTTCCCACTTCCCCACTTAATTCATCAAGGGTCTGACACCACCATCCCGCCGCTCACTGCCTTCCGATGTGTGGAGGATTGTTCATCAGCTGCCATATTTAATGTGGCTGGTCCAAGTTACATGTGTATCCCTCCTGTGCTGGAGTGAGACACTCACTTCCAGTGGCCCAGGTCCACCACCATATTGTAATCCTGCCGAGCCAATACCCTGTGATAAGGACTTGCGGTTTACTGTCTCCGTTCAGTATTGCACTCAGTCAGCTCAATCTCAAAAAATCCATAATTGCTCCCTCTCTTACATTAGGTTTTATCACCCACATGATTCTCAGCCAATCCTAAATCCTACAGTGTGGCTATTGTACTTTCAAGTAGATCAATAATTCCATATTTTTGAAATAACAGTTAAGCAAAGCCTGTCAGAACCATTATGTCGTACATCTCCGGAGTGAGGGCTACATTTCTATTTAATGTGTTGTCAAATTTGTCGTTGATTTGTGGCACCTGACGTTGCTAATGTGTTATTCCACAAAGGGACCTGATAAGATAAATTACGTTTTCTGAGTTACATATCAAATGATATTAAGTAGCCATGGAGTTTTCATGCCCAAATCAGCTGGCTTGACATTGCTGGTTAGTGGACATGCTTTACACGACCCACAGGCATTCAATCAAACAATCAATCAATCAGAGTACTTGTAAAGCACGCTACTTACCCATGAGGGTCCCAAGGCGCTGAGGAGAGGAAGGGTGCCGCTACTGCTCGAAGAGCAAGGTCTTGAGGAGTCTTCTAAAGGTGAGTAGGTCTTGGGTCTGCCGTATGTGGTTAGGGAGGGTGTTAAAGGTCTGGGCGGTGGGGTAGGAGAAGGATCTGCCACCGGAGGTCGTTCGTTGGATGCAGGGGACAGCGGCGAGGGCGAGGCTGGCGGAACGGAGCTGGCGGGTGGGGGTGTGGAAGCTGAGTCTGCTGTTCAGATAGGCTGGTCCGGCGTTGTGGAGTGCTTTGTGTGCGTGGGTGAGGAGCTTGAAGGTGATCCTCCAGTCGGCGGGGTGCCAGTGTAGGTCTCTCAGGTAGGGGGTGATGTGGCTGCGGTGGGTGACGTTGACAATCAGTCAGGCGGAGGCGTTTTGGATGCGTTGTAGTCGTCGTAGGTGCTTGGCTGGGATTCCTGCATAGAGTGCGTTGCCGTAGTCCAGTCTCCTGCTGACGAGGGCCTGTGTCACCGTTCTTCTTGTCTCGGTCGGGATCAACTTGTAGATCCTGCGGAGCATGCAGAGGGTGATGTAGCAGGAGGAGGAGACGGCGTTGACCTGCTTAGACATGGAGAGGAAGGAGTCGAGGATGAATCCTAGATTGCGTGCATGGTCAGTGGGTTTTGGTGCTGTTCCCAGTGTGGTCGGCTACCAGGAGTCATCCCAGGCTGAGGGGGTGGGTCTGAGGATGAGGACCTCCATCTTGTCCGAGTTCAGCTTCAGACGGCTGCTTCTCATCCAATTGGCGACGGCTTCATTCCCTCGTGGAGGTTGGTTTTGGCGGTGTGTGGGTCCTTGGTGAGGGAGAGGATGAGCTGGGTGTCATCAGCGTAGGAGATGATGTTGAGGCCTTGATGGCGGGCCACTTGTGCGAGGGGGGCCATGTAGACGTTGAACAGCGTTGGGCTGAAGGATGAGCCCTGGGGGACACAGCAGATGATATCAGTGGCTTCGGATCAGAAGGGTGGGAGGCGGACGCTCTGGGTTCTGCCGAAGAGGAAGGACGTGGTCCAGTCAAGGGCCTTCTCTTGGATTACGGCTTCTAGGAGGCGTGTCTTTAGAGTGCGATGGCAGACCATGTGGAAGGCGGCTGACAGGTCCAGGAGGATGAGGGCTGATGTTTTGCGGTTGTCTACTTGGCGCCTGATGTCTGTGGCGGCGATGAGGGCTGTCTCGGTGCTGTGGTTTCGTCTGAAACCGGACTGGGACAGGTCCAAGATGTTGTTGCCTTCGAGGTGGCGGGCCAGTTGCATGTTGACGATTTTCTCGATGATCTTCGAGGTGGCGGGCCAGTTGCATGTTGACGATTTTCTTGCATTGTGTCCTGTCATGGGTGAAAGGTCCCACAATCTTAATCCTACCATCCTTTTACATACCTGGGACCTGGTGTTGACCAGTGGGTTCTTAACGCTGGCACTCTTTCAAAATGAGAACAATGGGATTTCCAAATTCAGACCATTAATATTGATGATTCGCCATTTTCTTGAAACAATCATTTTGGCCATATTGGAGGCCATATGTTTTTCATGGATATTCAGCAGGACATCCCTGTTGTTATTCTTTACTCTCCTTCATGCCCTCCTTAATACCAATTTAGGATAGTTCTGGCCCTGCATTTGGGTGGTCAGTTTTGCTGCTTCCTCGTCAAAAGCAGTAATCTCGGTACAATTCCTGTGCAACCGCAGGAATTGTCAGAAAGGTAAACTGTCTCATAGAACCCTGGGGTGAAAGCTATGGAAGGACAGCAGATTATTTCTGTCTGTTGGTTTGTGATGTACCTCTGCTACCAACCCACCCTCTTTCGGTTTGATATCCAAGTCCAAAAAAGAAGGGATACATTTGAGACCTTAGATGTAAAGTATAGGAATGGGTTCCTGCTATTTAGCCATTCCAGGAACTCTTCAATTGACTCACTATCTCTTTCCAAAATGACCAGCACGTCATCGATGTAGCAACGCCAAAGCCTCAGATGTTCAGAGACTGGGTTATTCAGGGAGTAGATGTGCTCTCTTTCAAAGTCCGAAACGTACAAACATACCAAACTTGGCACAAATGTACACCTCATGGAAGTCCCATGTGATTGAAGGTATATTGTCTCCTTGAACTGGAAGTAGTTCCTGGTCGCTGCCAGTTCAGCCAGGTTAAGAATGAAATACCTTGAGTTTGATATTCCCAGTTTTTCGGATACAGGTTGTTTTCAACCACCCTTAGGGTCTCTTTCTGGGGAATATTTGTATACAGGTACTCAATATCAAGCCCTACCAGGAATTATGAGGGATGGTTTAATGTGATGTCCTTAATCAGATTGAATACTCCCCCGATGTTCTTCAAATAGGGCGATATCTTCTCCACAATTGGTCTCAGGTAAACATCACAGAAGCATGACAGTGGTTCTTAGACCGATACTATGCCCGAAACTATGGGTCTTCCAGGAGTGGGTAATCTGTTTAATGTACTTTTGGCAATGTATAAAAGTACGGTATTACCCGGCTTACCTTTACACAAGAAATATGCTTCATTCTGTGAGATCCAGTAATTTTGCAAGGCTTCTTAACAAGGGTTTTGATAGTCTTCTGTAATTCAAGGTTGGGATACTACTCCAGAATCCTGTAGTTTCTTCTGTCAACCAGGATGTGCAGACACTCAGTTTTGTACAACTCCCTTGACTGGATGACAATGGCACTTCCCTTGTCCATCTGCTTTAACACTCTTCTGGGGTCCTCATTTAACTCCTGTATTGTTTGTCTCTCGAGTCTTGTCAGATTTATAACATATTTTTTATTTGTTTGTATTTCCTGTTCCACATCACGGATAACTGCTGATTCAATTGCCCCTATTTCAGGTGGAAGTTGTGCCAGTGATGGTGTTAAAGTGGATTTGGGGCGTAGGCATGTGTCCCCACATTGCCCCTTGTCTGAATGACTTTCACCAAAGAAAATCGTCAGGTGTACATTTCTAAAGAACTTTTGGAGTTCACGTCTCAGTTTAAAGCCTTCAACCTCATTTGTGGGGACACACCCAAGACCTTTGCTCACAACATTATCTTGTTCCTTAGTCAGAATGATAGCCATTAAATGTATAATCAGGTTCCCTCCCTGCTTGTCCTTGGGAAGAAATCTGCGGTCATGCTCCAGGTTATCATCTGGTTCAGATCTTCCCACTGTACCTTTTGCCCTTTCTGTGTCATACATACACTCACGCCTCAAGCACATTGGAGCAGGTGGGTATTTCACCGCAATCGTTCAAGTTCCTTATTATGCGCATATCATTTCCTGTTTAGATTTCCCTGATGAAGGGCTAACGAATGCCCAAAATGCATTGGGATAATTTAAATGCCAGGAATAATTGAAATGCCAAGAGTAAGACACATTCAAGATGAATTACGATATGTCCAATTCAATATCATCAATTGAAATAAAAAATTGCAGGCAACTGTGACGTTATCCGGATTACATGATTATATTTGAACTTTTTTGAAAGAATATATACATATCGCCACGGCGTTCACACAAAGCTTTGCTCAGAGGGACGTTCGCTAAACTAGGAAACGCTACGCTTTGCCCATTCCATTTCCCCATGCCCCTTCTCCAGGCTCACTCAAAAATGGATTTGGATTCTGCAGATAGCGGAAGGGTTCTATCTGTGGGTAAATTGGTGGCCAGCCATATTCTTGTCCAGGGTGGGGGGTTTGGGAACATCGGCATCTGTGCTTGGTAGAATTCCCTTCCCCTCTCTCGACCCCTAGGTCTTTGCTTATACTCGCTGCTATCATTGCCTGTGCTGGATGTAGCTGTATCTCTTCTCCCACCAGGATTGTTAAGTGTGTTCTGTAAGATTTTCTGGTTAATATACTCATCATTAGTATAGGGGTATAACATCTGTGAGAACTTCCTCAGGTCTTTCTGGAGTTTATTTATCTGTTATTGGGCCTAATAGTGCTAGTATTCATTAACCTCTCTGTTTGCTTCCTCTAGTTTCTTTTTGTAGACTGTCAATTGGACCTGTGTCCTTAAAGTATTTTCACTGGTCTGGATCAGGATAAGAATTGTTCCTGAGATTTTTGGGCTGCATTGATGATTAGAATGAGCCAATCTCTGGTACACTTCCATACTTTTAATGATCAATCTCTCCGAAAGGAGGCATCCTCAAAGACGATTAGAGGTTCATTCCTAACCAGAAGGCCCCTAGTTGTCACGTTAGCTCTCAAATAGTCTGTTAATACTGCTCCATGTAAAATGATCTTAATATGAGGTTTCTTAAGCTCTAACAGTGTGCTTTGCCCTCCACATGGGTTAGTACTTGTGAAAGTGCTGTCTCCCCCTAGAGGGAAGGTTCTGCTAAAATAGATGATGCTACATCAACACTATATGATAATTCCTGTTTGTCCAACATTATAGTAGTCGGAGATGCCACACCCTATACATATATATATATATATATATATATATATATATATATATATTACCTACTGGCGGTCGCCAGTAGGTATATATAGTTAGGATTTTTTCTCTATGGGACTTTTGAAAATTCTATGCCTAATAACTTTGGCGTTTGTGGACGGAATTGGCTGAAATTTTCAGGAAAATGGCACATTTTGTTTCTGAGCAGCACCTGGAAATTTGGGGGGGGTTCGTCAAGGGGGGGCCGAGAAAAAAGGGGGGTCCCAAAACGCGTTTTTCCCATGTTATTTTCCATAGGGCGGTTGGACTCACTTTTAGCCCGAACGGCTGAATGGATTTTCACGAAATTTGGCAAAATTGTAGGGACTGTTAGCCCGATGTGCCTTTGCTAGGTCTCAATATATGTGCTTCAATAGATTTTGAGAAATTAACGTTTAAATCAAGATATATATCTGTAACAGCGCTCCGGGCAGCTATCTGGTTAGCGAACCTTTCGCGTAACGGAACTTTGCGATGAGAAGCTGATTGGCCCTCCGGTGTCTGTCAACATTCTAAACAGTCCGGAGCGGCCGCCATCTTGTCTCTCGGTAGGATCGAGAGACAAGAGGAGGCCAAAACAAAGGGGGAAATTACCATAAGGGGGCATAGTAGATCCTCGTTGACCCCCTAGGTTTTATGTGGAGGTTTTAAAAGGGCCTAGAGGGTCCAAAAAAAATAATTTTTTTTTGCGTGGTAAGCGCCAAGTTCGCGAACCGGATAGCTTTCTGGGCAGCGAACTTTATGGATAAAAGAATGAAAGACTTTTCTAATACTGTATGTTAATTGTTTGTTGTTTTTCTTGTTTTTTTTTGTTTTCTTTGTTTATTTTTTTTTATTATGATTGTGTTTCATATTTTATTAAATTTTCTAACATTTCATTGTCAGAAATGTCATAATTTATTATAGGGTGTAATTGTTTTTCATTTTGAAGCAAGTTGTCTACTGCTTCAACACATTGTAGAAGTTTGTGGTCTCTACTGTCATCCATAAAGTCATCAAGTTTGTCTTGGCTGTTCTCCTTCAGTTCAATCGAAAATGAAACTTGTTGTTCGCCTTCCATTTTGCCTGAAATTTTGAATAAGAAAATATATATTAGTAGAGATAGGGCACTGTTGGGATTAATTTTAGATAGGCAGTTTTTATCAGTGAATTTATCTTTTGGCAGTGTATAGTATGAGAGTGGAAATAGGACTATAAAAAAGTGTATGTGATTTAACCAAGACAAGCCTTACTCCATTGATAACTATAACAGAGAAGTCTATCTAAATACATTACTACTACAGAGGGATAGTGTATATCTAGCAGAAAAAGTCTACTATATTAAGTCATAGTGCACAATATATTAAATTATAACTTACCTTCACAAAGAAGTTGAAGTTTTTTGAAGCTTTTGAAATAGGAGGTACAACAAGAAGTAGTAGTCAAAATGGCTGTGTTTCCTTCTCTCCCTTTATATATATACAGGTATATAACCAATCAAATGTCAGGTAATAAAAGTAGAAAATGAAAGTAAAATTTTCATTGGTTGTCAATTCCAACAATTCAGATGTGTTTTGTGAAGTAATTGACCTCACGGTACTTGGAGAGGTCTACAGGCTAAATGGCTAAATGGAATTTCAATGAAATTTGTGAGAATGGAAGGGATTGTTATGTAGTATGAGCTAATCTATATTTGGTGAGAGTGTCTCTAGTCGTTTTTCTGTAAATTACTTTCCCGCCTTTTTTTAGGACCGCTTTCCGGGAAGCTGCCCGGTTAGCGAACCTTAAGCGTCACGGGAGTCCACCATTTTGTGTTTCGTTCGCATTAAGATACAAGATGGAGGGCAAATAATGTTTAGAATGGGTAGAAGGGGTCATGGTAGACTTATCTTGACCCCCTAGGTTTTCTGAGCGTGGCTGAGGAGGCTTATATGTGCGGGAAAAAAAATGTTTTTTAAAAAAATTCCGCGAGGTTAGCTTTCGGTTAGCGAACCGGGTAGCGCTCCGGGGAGCGAATTTTGTGGAAAATTAGTGAAAAAAGTTAGAGAAAAATAATAATTGTGAGTGATCAGATGTAGGGTAGCTCTGAGAAGAGCTTTTGGGTTTATGGTACATTTAGGTACTTATAAGTAGGTACCAATGCACAGTCTTAAATTCAGAATGAAAATTCTGTTGCCCTCATCTGAGAAGTGAACTCCATCTCCTCTGTAGATATCTTGCATGTAGTAACGCAAGTTGTTGTTGTACAGAGAGCCCATTCCATGGTCTCTCATGTAAGCTGAAACAGATTTGTTTACATGCTTCCTCGCTTTCTCAATTTGTGGACAAAATTGGTTGGACCACCTCCATTTCTGTCTTTGGCATATATTGGAATATACCAAGGCAGTTTGAGGAAAAAGTGCCATTAATTGCGCCAAGGTGTCCTTTAAAAGCATTTCCAGACCTACCCCTGTCAAAGTGCCCAAATCATTACCTCCACAGTGCACTATTAACAGGTCAGGTTTTGGCAAATGCATAAAGGTTTTCACCAATGGAATCAATTGGTGACATTTTAATCCTCTTTGGCCCAACCAGTTAATTTCCACATCTTGTAAATTGAGGTTGTGTAAATTTCTGCTCTCAGCATACCTTTGAGCCCAGTGGATGTAACTATGTCCAAAAATCCAGACGTTAAACATGGTGGAAGAAGGTTGTTCTGCAGTCAGATGAAGTGTGGTAATGAAAGGGCAGTTGAAACAGTAGGAGTTTCTAAAGAAAAAAAACTGTGGTTTTACTATGCTAATGATTCATTAGCAGTGATTGGTGCATTTCCATTTCGGAAAATAGAAAGTTAGGGTGCATGGATGTGTTCTTTGAAAGATGTAATTTGAATGGTCAAGGAAGAAACAATTAATGAAAGATTGCACTGGATACGCAGGTGCACTGAGAGTTAAGAGTTCAATTGAAACATTGTTTTGTGAATTTGCAAACATGAGAGGTCTTCCAGGAGGTGGTTGCTATGGAAACAAGGCAGACAGGGCAGAGGGGGGAAGGGTTTTGATTTGAAAAAAGTGAGGGAAGAGGTATGATTGGCTAATATGAGAGATATGTGAAAAGAATATCTGTATTTCTGTGCTTTCAATAGCTGCAGCCTTTGGAGTGCATCCTTTTTCTTCTGCTGAAGACAATTTGGTGTATTTCTGAGACTGTTTTCAAAACTCAAAAAATATTTGCTAAGGTGAGAAAAGATTTATTTAATTTAGATAGAGAATAGTATGATTTAAGGAGAAAATGATGAAGAAAGCTGTGTTTTTAAAATGTGGTTTTGTCTCTAGTGATATACTAATAGAATTAGTTTCATAGAGAAATTATAATTGCATATTTGGTGTAACATTCTGGCATGCAGTAACACAAGATATTGTAATACATGGAGGCCATTTCATGGTCTGTTATGTAAGCTGAAACAGATATGTTGCTTTTAAAAACGATTTAAGAAATCAATTACATTTCTGGATATGTACTGCTAGAGCTTTATAGGTTGTTTTGGGCCATATTTATAAGGTATTTGAGTGTCTAAGATGTTGTGTTCGCCTTTTAAAATGTAAAGTGTTCCTCATGGGGCAAGTGTCTTGTAAATACGCTCCCACTTGTGCTTGGCAAATTTAGATTTTGATTATGGGAGTTACCTAGCCATGTTAATAGTGTCCCAAAAATGGTGCTAGGGCATTCCAGAAAACACTTTCATGTGTCTCAAGGACATTTTTAGTTATTTCTTCATGAATGCAGGTATACAATTGATTTATATGCTGTGTTTAAAAACGAATTTTGAAATGAATTAAATTTCAGGATATGTACTGTTAGAGCTTCATAGGTTGTTTGGGGTCATATTTAGAAGGCATTTTAGTGTCTTTGAAGTTATTTTTCCCTTTTTAAATGGAAAGCGTTCCTCATGGGGCCCTGAGCAGTTCTTAGCCATGTTATTTAATAGGAAGTGGATAACATGGCTAAGAGCATTTGCTGGAAAATGCATGAATATCGCTGATTTTTTTGCTATATTCATGCATTGTGGCCGTTTTTTTTCACATTGCTTCATAGGTTGTTTGGGTTCATATTTAGGAGGCATTTTAGTGTCTTTGATGTTATTTTTCCCTTTTTAAATGGAAAGCGTTCCTCATGGTGCCCTGAGCAGTTCTTAGCCATGTTATTTAATAGGAAGTGGATAACATGGCTAAGAGCATTTGCTGGAAAATGCATGAATGTCGCTGATTTTTCTGCTATATTCATGCATTGCGGCAGTTTTTTCCACATTGCTTCATAGGTTGTTTGGGTTCATATTTAGAAGGCATTTTAGTGTCTTTGATGTTATTTTTCCCTTTTTAAATGGAAAGCGTTCCTCATGGTGCCCTGAGCAGTTCTTAGCCATGTTATTTAATAGGAAGTGGATAACATGGCTAAGAGCATTTGCTGGAAAATGCATGAATATCGCTGATTTTTCTGCGATATTCATGCATTGCAGGCCTTTTTTTATCACATTTGCAAGCACTTCTTAGCCATGTTATCCAATGGGAGGTGGATAACATGGCTAAGAGCATTTGCTACAAAGGTTGTTTGGGGTTATATACCATTTTTGGGAAATTATTAACATGCCTATCTAACTCCCATAATCAAAATCTAAATTTGCCAACCGCAGGTGGGAGCGTATTTACAATAAATTTGCACCATGAAGAATGTAAAATAGCATACTAGATACTCAAATAACTTATAAATATGACCCAAAACATCTTATGAAGCACTAGTAGTGCATATTCCCAGAAATGTATTGGTTTTCATTTAATGATTTACTTCATTGGTAGGCCTTCACATGTTTTTTTACCTTGGTTTTTTTTCAGTGAAAATCTTATCTGCAACCATGTGTTGGCCTCACCTCAAATAAACAAAACAGGTGATGGACTGAATGTGGATCAATGACACACATTCACCCCAGTCCAAAGATCTGGGCCTAAACAAACCTTTAGATAGGCTACATCTTATCGTCATCCTGAATTAATGATTTAAAATATTAGGGAGTGATTTATGAGTGTTGTATGCCTGTTTTGTACCATTGAGTGTCATTTTTGTGATGCAGTGCTGGTGGAAAATATTTGCTATGTTAAATAATTAGTACGGCATTAAGTTTTAGATGACTGTTATTTATTTACTGTTTGGTAATAGTGGTTAATAACATTTTATATTATATTTTTTCACAGATTCAACTGCAGATTCTTTCATAGTTTGGAAAATGCCTTCCAGAAGTCGAATACGAAAGGCTAGAAAACGTCAAAGACAGCAGGATGATGTTTTATTGCAGCAGTCCTCTTCCCCAAATACTTGTCAAAACACCAAGAAAGGGCCGGGTAAGAGCACGAAATCATTCTTAAGAAATATTTGTAGTAAAAAAAATTTTGCACAAAAAAATGTGTCTGTTCACCAAAAAAAAAGTAATTTAAATGGAAAGGAGAGACACATTACAAATGTTACTGGTAGAGGAAGAGATAACTCTGTGCATGATAGTAGAAGGAAACAACAGTTTAGGGACATTCGACAACGAATGTTCCGTAATAGGATATTAGTTAATTTATTGAAAAATATTAAAAAGAAAGGCCAACAGAAAGCGGCATTTTATAGGAAGAAGAAAAATGTAGAGAAAATTATTGATCATGCTTTTGAAATCAAGCGAAAGTTGTTTATTTTGGTAATTAATAGAATTAGGAAACTAAGCAAGGTAATTTCTGATTTCAAAACAAAAAGTAGATGGAAGAGAGTAGTAAATCGTACTAACTTTTGTGAAGTTTTTTCTGGAGAATGGATGCATAGTTCAAGTTCTGAGGCATTTTTTAATGAAGAGACTTATTTTCAGGATAATGATTTGGTGCATGCAGTTGACATCAATGGTCGAGCTTATGAAGTGAAGGATGGTTGTCCAGTTGAAAAAGAACAACTTGTGACAACAGAGACAGAAGAGGCGCTAAGTGATGAGGTTTTAGGAAGACGTCCTAAGGGTCCTGTGTACATTTGGAAGTGTAGTTCTATTTGCAGTGTGCGACAGGTTTCCATCAATTTGCTTTGTGATTTTATACGGACATTTAATAAGAAAAGTTTGAAGCAGAAAATGAAGTTGTTGCAAAATTTAGATCCTTGCAGAGTGAGACAAATGACAGGTTTGCGTGGTCATTCACTGGCTTGTCTTTCCAGGAGAGTATGCCAGAGTGTTTTTCATCATTTCAGGATGCTAGCAGTGCATCATAATAAAGTGAGAAATTTAGTGAGAATGTTGTATTATGCTAAGAGTCCAGCAATTATGCTTAAACAGTTATGTGCTGCTCTTTTGCATGGTTCTGAAATAGATGTGAAGAATCTTTGTGAAGAAATTGAGTTTTGTTACTTTGGTAGTAAAGATGAGAATGTTCAAATTGACCCTGAAGTAGAGGGTAATGTGGAAGATAATGTACAGGTTTCCAGTACAGATAATTTTCAGAAGGAAATTGCCACGTTTCAGATGAAATCAAGTGAGAGGCCTAATTTCACTTGTGTATGTTGTCGACGCACTTATTATAAGAATCAGACTAAGGTAGTGGATTTATATGCAAAAAGTGAAAGGGAAAATAATAGTGAATGGAAGGATTTAGCCACATACTTGATGGTAGAAAATTATTTTGATTTGGGATCGGATCAACGTGTGTGTACTTATTGTTGTAATAAATTAAACCAAAACCAGATGCCTGCTAGGGCAGTTCATAATAATCTGGAATTGGTTGAGATTCCTTCTGAATTGAAGGATTTAAATACTTATGAATCTATTTTGATTCAAAGTATCCATCCCTTTCAGGCTATTGTAAGAATGGAGCCAAAGACAGGGAAGTTGCCTCCAGCAGATTTACAGAGAGGATTAAAGGGAAGAGTTGTTTATTTGCCTCTAGATTTGAACAAAAACATTAACACAATTGGAATAGAAAAAGTGGAAGAGGAACCTCTGGTTATCTTGGTTAATGGGGTTCCGACAAAGAATAAGAAAATATGGCAAGATTTAGTGGATGTTAGGAAAGTCAAAAAGGCAACAGTGTATTTGAAGAAAAATAATAAGTACTATAAGAATGTATATGTTGCAGAAGAGGAAGTAAGTGATGAAGAGGATAGCGATTTGTGTGCTGGCCAAATTGAGAAACTAGAGGCCTCTAAAAGTGAAGAAATATATGAACATTATAGTGTTCATCCTTTGCATTCCAAGGAAGTCATGGGGAATGCTATTGAGTTGTTTCAAATGAAACAAGCCAAAGGGAGTCCCATTAGTGTTTGGGAGGAAAGTTTGGAAGCTCGGTGTTTCCCACAGCTATTTCCCACAGGTCAAGGAGGAAGATATGATGAGCGACCTCGTGAAATTCCTGCGTCTGAATACCGGACTTTACGATTGTATGCAGAAGATCCTAGGTTTCGGCAATGCATTCCCTATTTGTTTCATCTCCTGTTTGAAAGCGATCTGTCTGGACTTTCATATGCAGTGAACCACATCTTAAAAAGTGGTATACAGATGCGAAACATCTCGGCAAGTGACTTTATGCATAAAGTCAATGTCCAAGACAGTATTTTGGATTCTCACTTAATTAATCTCATGGCGTGTCAGCGTGGTACTAATGAGTACTGGTACCGTCGTCATGGTGATTTAAAATGTATGCTGAGGAACTTAGGAACTCCGACATGGTTCCTCACTCTGAGCTGTGCTGAGTATGGCTGGGATGACTTACTTGAATTTCTACGAGAGGCAAATGGAAATATTGAAAACATTGAATTCAAGACACCTGGAGAACTGTGTTCTTTGGATCCTGTGAATGTATGCAGGTACTTCAATCATAGATTTGAAGCTATGATGTCTTTCATCACAAATAAAAAGAATCCACCTCTTGGAGAGGTGTTGGATTTCTTCTGGAGAAAGGAGTATCAAGCAAGAGGTGCCCCTCATATACATATGTTGCTGTGGATCAAGGATGCACCTAAATTTGGAACAGATCCGGATGACTTAGTGATGAATTTCATCGAACAGTATTCTACATGTGCTGTTCCAAACGCAACGGAGAAGAAAAGTCTAAGAGAACAAGTTCTACGTTTCCAAAGCCATCGTTGTGGGAAGTACTGTCGTCGTAAATTCAGAAACAAGGACAAGTTCTACACCAAATGTCGTTTCAACTTTCCACGACCGGTGATTTCTAAAGGAAGAGTGAACAGTTTGATGTCTTCGCTGCGACATAATGTGACGAGGAAATCACCCAAGAATACATACAATTTGAAAAGGAACGAAGAGTCCAAGTACATCAATGACTACAACCCAGTGATTTTGTCCATGTGGAATGCGAACATGGATATACAGTTTGTGGCTGACAACTGTATGGCAGTGGCTCGGTATGTGACATCTTACATCACCAAAAAAGAAAAGACCGAACTGAAGGATATGTGGGAGGACATTTCCCATGAAAAGAGCCTCAGCAAGAAGTTGTACAGTTTCAGTCTGAAGATGTTGTCGCATCGAGAAATCGGAGCTTACGAATGTTCTGATCGATTGTCTTCAGCAAGTCTCTATGCCAAATCCAGGAGTCTCGTTTGGGCGAGTCTTGGTCTTGCTGCAACGCGAAATCGAGTTCTAAAACCTGTTCGGGAAATTGAGTATTTGGCAGTAAAGGAACCAAACAGTACCGACATTTTGAAGACCAACATGTTGGATACATATTATCCAAATCGAAGCAGTCACCTTGAGAATGTTTGTCTATATGAGGTTCTCCAAAATTATATATTCAAGAGGAACATCAAAGAAGATATTGAGAAAGGAGTGTATGCTGTAATTGGAAGTGAGGGATGCCTGGTCAAGCAAAGAAAATGCCAATTAGTAAACCATCGAAAATTAAGTGGCGAATCTCCAGAAAAAAAGGAGTTTTTCTATTTAGCACTTTTGCAACTTTTCAAGCCTTGGCGTGCAGAAGAGGAACTGCTTGGAGATTTCCTCTGTTACGAAGACTCTTTCAATGCAGCCAAGGAGTCCATAGAATGTCCTGCTTTTTCTAAATATCAAGAAATGCTAACTTTGGAAATTGAGCAGGAAGCAACGATTGCAGCCGAGATTGCCAGAGACAGTTCTCAGGACAGTCAGAGTTCTGTTTCATTGAGTCAAGATCCACTTGGAGGACCTATTATCGAAAATGAAGCTGCCACTGCTATGAATGAAGTAGAAAGAGCCATGGCACATGCTCAGGAGGATTCAGTTAACTTACAAGACTTGGAAAAACAACTCAACGTTGAGCAGAGGAAAATATATGATGAAGTTACCAAGGAAATTGAGCACGGATTAAGTCATGAGAAGAAAGAGTGCTCGTGTACGTCGTTGAAGCCTGTCCGACTGTACGTGAGTGGAGAAGCGGGAACTGGAAAAAGTTTCCTCATTAAAGCAATCTCTTGTTATTTGCAGGAAAGGACTGAGTCATCGCTGTCTTGTGTTGTCACCGCTCCTACTGGACTGGCAGCACATAATATTAAAGGTATTACTTTGCATCGTCTATTGATGCTGCCGGTGGAGCATGACAACAAATTACAATACAACAAGTTATCTGGAGATGCTTGCTGTGAAGTTTCAAGAGTCTTGAGGAAAATGAAACTACTTATCATTGACGAAGTAAGCATGGTTTCCAATGTCATGCTTGCCTTTGTGCATTTGAGAATGCAAGAAGTACTTAAAACTGAATATGATGTCTTATTTGGTGGGAAACACATTATTGTTTTCGGAGATCTTCTACAGCTGACACCAGTAAAAGGTCAACCTGTGTTCAAAATACTCACGCATGAAGATACCAGGAAGTGCCTAGGGAGCATTGGCAACGTCAATATATGGTTAAACTTCAATTATGCAGAACTGCATCAAAATATGCGTCAGGCAAAGGATGAAGATTACAAGAATATTCTACAAGATATTAGAATTGGAAAAGTGACCGAGTATGGGAAAGAAGCTTTAAATGCACGGTTACTGTCAAATTTGTATCCCAAACAAGAGATTGTGCCTGAGAATATTTTTCAGAAAATTACTGAGAAGAAATCCGGGATATGTCTCATGCCAACTCTTGCAGAATGTGCCATCTTCAACAACAAAATGTTGAATTTAGAAAAG
The DNA here is from genome assembly GCF_964263255.1 of Lissotriton vulgaris. Classification (NCBI taxonomy): domain Eukaryota; kingdom Metazoa; phylum Chordata; class Amphibia; order Caudata; family Salamandridae; genus Lissotriton; species Lissotriton vulgaris. The sequence continues at coordinate 73,932 of NW_028246439.1, read as the reverse complement.
CAAGAGATTGTGAAACTTGAAGCTATCGACAAATTAGAGCATATGGGATCAACAATTATTTTGTCAGATAATTTGAAATCAAAATTGGATTCATTAGAGAAGACTATATCTAAGACAGCGGGTTTTGAAAAGACTCTGAATGTGTGTTTAAATTGCCGAATCATTTTGAGACGGAATTTACATGTAGAAAGAGGTCTGGTAAATGGATCAATGGGTAATGTTGTTGATTTTGAGAAATACAGAAATAGAGATGGAATAGAATTTTTACGAATTAAATTTGATGGCATTGAGGAAGTACAGAAAATTGCTCGTTGTTCTGCTAGGTTTTTGCTTGTTAAAGACTTATATGTTCGCCGTAAACAGTTTCCTGTTTGCTTGGCATATGCGGTGACAATCCATAAATCGCAAGGTTTAAGTGTAGACTGTGCATTGGTGAATATTGGCAGTTCAGTGTTCAAGGAGGGTATGGCATATGTGGCATTGTCGCGAGTTAGAACTTTATCGGGATTGTACTTGATTGACTGTGATGTCACAAACATTTGTGCGGATCTAGATTGTGTTAAGGAATACAATAGGTTAAGAAGAGAGTATGCGCCACATTTGCCTCAATATCCTTTGTTTGAGAAACGTGTGGTAGGCCGGAAACGTAGAAATAGTAGTAATAGTAGGGAGGTTGTTGCAAAAAGACTAAAAGTCAATGAACCGAAAGTTGTTAGCAGAAAGAAAGTGGATTCTGTTGAAGATGTTGTCGGTTTTCAATTTGAAAACAGTTCTGGTGTCAACTGCTATGCAAATGTAGTGGTTAATGTTCTCTTTTCACTAGAGAGTTTAAAAGAACAGATTCTGTTGAATTCTGAACAAATTTTATGCTGTTTGTTGAATTCTGTTTTCGAGAAATGTAGCACTGATCGAACAAAAGTAGAAAGTGTGTCTGAAGTTCGTTATCTGTTAGATGAATGTTCAGGTCAAACAGACTTCTCTGAAAATAATCAGCAAGATTGTCAGGAGTTTTTAATGTATATGCTTGATATATTGCAAGTTGAGGGTGTAGATGTAGATCACCTGTTTGGGCTTTCTTATCAATGGCAGCATGACTGCGAGAACTGTATGGTATCAAGTACTACTAGTGTAGACTCAGAAAGATTTATATATTTAACTTTGCCAGACAGTAAATCAGTCTCCTTTAATAAGCTAGTAAATGCAGCGGATCACAACATGGAGTGTAGCCAATGTAAATGTGATATGATGTCAACATTATTTATACGTAGATATGGCCAGTATGTCATTTTAATGATGCAACGATGTAGGCCTGATGGAACAAAATTGTCAACTTTAATAAAAAATTTTGTGGCTTCTCAGCTGTCAATATCAGGGAGGACTTTTGTTACTGTAGCAATTATCTATCACGATGGTTCATCAACTACATCAGGACATTATACAGCTTACTTAAAGTCTGGAAACGGCTGGTCATTCTGTAATGATTCTGTTGTAACGTTCAAAAAAAAATTGCCGTTTGACCTTAAAAATTCTTACCTGGTGTTTTTAAAACCAAAATTTTAAGTAGAGGGAATGTAAGTCTGCAATGCTGTCTCGATTAAAAATTCAACTATATAAACCTGATGCAAGTAAGTCTGCTTCATAGTAAGCAGTATCAGTGTCATAGGAAAAGGAGAACATGAGTGACAAAGAAGAGTAAGATATTAGTAGTCCAGGATTGTGAAAATAATCTCAAATATTTTATTTTTGAAAGTTGCGAAAATAGAAAATGTCGGGATTTGATTGGAAGAATTACAAGATTTGCGAATCGCGGCAACATGATTTGGCCTAGTGGAAACATGTGATATAATGAGAGAAGTTTTTTTTCTATGTAACATATTTCACGTATCGATGGAGGTTTTCTTTCAGAAAGTGGCGGGCTGAAAATATTTAAAGCACAACAGAGTGGATGCTGTTTATAGAAGATCCTTCGACGTCATTGAAAGTAAGTTAATTTTAAGAAGTTTTGAAATCAGATTTCTTAGGTTGTATGGGTTTTTTAAACACAGTCATTTTGATTGTGTTTTTTTTTCCCCGCTGTTACATGATGAATACCTTCAAGTCACTGATTTAAGTGAAATTTGATACATTCTGAGAACAGCAAAAATAAACCATTTAACATGTATAATTAATGTTATGCTTTTTGTCCTTATGATATACATTTAGAAATGTGTGGTACATATGGGTAAGCTGAGTTCTGTAAATATCAATTTTAATGCTTAGAGTGCTGTACTTCTGGGTAGTGTTTTTTTTTTTATAAAAAAAAGAGGCCTCACCTCAAAGAAAGCTCTTGAAAGCACACATCTTATTTGCATCCTAAAACAATCATTTACAATGTTAGACACAATTTTTTTATGGCTTTACATCTTTTTTGCGCTGCTATTGCATCACTATTGTGAGACATTAGCAGTGCAAGAAAAACATCATGTTCCAAAATAGGCCTCAGTTCAGCAACATCAAGATACAGTTTCTTTCGAATATATATCTTTAGGATTGTGTAGTGAACGTAGAGAAGCAGAGACTTCTGTAAATGTCAAAGTTGTTGAAAAACTGTTTGTTTTTGAACCTTTTCCCTTGTCTTTTCTAATTTTTAAATACATGTTTTAATATTTTTTGAAATGTTTGTTCTTTGTTTTACAGATTGAAAGTATGAAAAAATATTTAAAAAAGGTAACAAGAATTATAAGGTAAATGTTTTCCACTCTTTTTACCCGCAATGCACTGCTGATGATGTCATTGACACTATCTCTCATTTACTCTCTCTAGCTGTCTTTCTTTTTACATTATTCTCTGATTACTTCCCTTATACTAACTCTTCTTTTTTTTAAAAAAATATTTTTTTTAGTTCGCTTCAAGTTCGCGAACCGGTCAGCGAACTTGAAGCGAACCAAAAGAAATAGAGCTTGCCAGAGTGATAAACATTCTAGCAATTTTGTTTGAAAGGGGAGGTAGTTCTGAAAAGAACTGTTTTTTTTTGTTTTTGGTGTTTTATATATTTTTTTTTTTTTTTTGAACATTTTTTGATTTTTTTGTATTTTTAGAACTGTTTTATGTTTTTTTTGTTTTTTTTATGGAGGGGAGACAACAAAAAACAGGCTTTCAAAACGGCTCAACTGGAGCAAAAAAAAGAAAATTACTTTTTGGGTGCATTAGGGCATTTATGATTTTCATATGCAATGTTCATGAGGTTGACACTCATGTTGCCATATGACAGCATTTCACCACAGTAAACACAAGATAACTTTATGTGCTGGAAGTTAGGTTGGATGTTTGGCACAGTCTCTTGTGCCTCTCTTCCCGTCAAAGACAATGTGGATGTAGATCTTGCCACAGGAGTTGCCGTCGGATTGTCTACAAGATCCCTTAACTCAGCCCGGCTGTAGTTCAAGGGATGCCACCTGCTCATGTGACGATGCATTGTATAGTTCCCCATACTGTACTTCTTTTCTGTGCCTCTCGACAATCTGTGATCACAGATGAGGCAGGTGGCATATTTTGCATTCACTTTCTTTGTTCCAGGAGGGATGGTGAAAAACTGCCATATGAAACTGGATTTTCGTTTGGAAACCCGGGGCAACTCATCAACAAATTGTTGTTCCTCTGTCTCCTCTTCTTCTTCTTCCTCATCTTCCTCCTCTCTGTTAGTCATAATTTGTGTAGGTGGTCCTCTCTTCTTATGAGGAGGTGGAGGTGGTGATGGGGGTGCACCAGCTGCAGCAAGAATGGAAGCCATTGTGGATCTTCAGATAAATGGTCTTTCTCTCACCAAGATGAAAGTCAGAGTGAGGAAATAAGGAGGGGTTTACATGATTTGGGGAAAACAAAAGTTCTGAGCCAATGAAAAGTGTTATTTTTAGGTCACATGACCTAGTCATACATCATTTGGAAACCAAAAGTGAAATGAACCAATGAGAAGTTTGATAAACAAGTCACATGACCTGTTCCGCTTACGTTACGCGGCGCGCGCCGCGTCCCAGATCGCTTCTGGACCGCGGTCCGGAGCACTTCCGGGAGCGCTAACGCGACGCGTCATTAGACGCATTACACGATAACGTGATATGTCGCGCTTCCGCGACGCGTCACTGTTCCGCTAACGTAACGTTGACCGGTTCGCGGACTAGATCGCGGCATCAAGATGAGCTAACGGAAAGCTTCCCAGTTCGCGAACTAGAAGCGAAGAAAAAAATATTTTAAAAAAATTATCAATAAATATCTATATATATTTTGGGATTTAAAGAATAATACATTTTACAGCTACAGATGTTAGCTTTTAAAAAACCAATGAAATTCACTGAAAAAACCATAGGTTATAGACCATATATAGTTAGAAATTTACATTTAAAAAACCATTGAAATTCAATGAAAAAACCATAGGTTATAGACCATATATAGTTAGGAATTCGCATTTACAAAACCTTATTTTACTCGCACAAAACCATTGAAATTCCATATATAGTTAGTTGCACTAACTATATATCGCGCACCCGCAATCCACTGCTGATGATGTCACATATTACATCATTCATGACATGGTCAGTGACATCACTGATGACATCACTGATGACATCTCAAATGACATGACTGATGACAACATCCAGTGACTGTATGTTTCTGTAAAGTTAAAATATCTCTTACATATTGAAGAATGAGTGGATGTATAAGTGTCTGGATGAAGGATTTAGTAGGTGCATGACTGACTGTATGAGTGAGCTATTAAATGTGTCTCACTGAGTGCATGGGTTAGTGACTAAACTGTCTTAATTTGTGCATCATTATGTCTGTTGTTCTGTAAACTGTTGCATGTGTTGATAAGTAGCTATATGAGTAACTATATGGGTTATTGATTGGTTGCCCAAGTATTTGTATGGGAGACTGTGTGTGTTTGTGGGTGGCTGGGAGGTGTATGACTCTGTGCATAGATGTGTGAGCAGTTGATTCACTAGATGTATGGTTTCAAAAGTGCATGTGGAAACAACTGTATGGGCGGTTGACTGTGTGCATGAGTGTATTGGTGAGTGAATGGATATCTCAGTGCTACATGTCAAAGTAAGTACATATGTAAAGCACAGTACATGTGAGAGTTGACATATATAAATAACTGTGCATAAGAGCCAGTGAATGTGTGAGTGGCTGTATGGATCATTGTGAACTTGTATCAGGGATTGTATAAGAGAGTAAATATGTGTTAGTATATGTTTGAATAAGTAAAGTTTGTCTAACTGTATAGTTGAGGAAATGGAGGTGTGATTGATTCTTTGCATGACTGACTAGGTGTGTGAGTAAGTCCATGGATGAGTGACAGTCTGTGAGTGTCTGTTTACACTGATTGTATCTAAGGTTATATTAGAGTCTGAAGAGGTTCATCGTATTATCACATGAATGATATCATCAGTGATATGATCAGTAATGTCAAATGAGATGTCATCAGTGATGTTATCAGTGATATCATTTGAGATGTCATCAGTGATGTCATCAGTGATGTCACTGACCATGTCATGAATGATGTAATATGTGACATCATCAGCAGTGGATTGCGGGTGCGCGATATATAGTTAGTGCAACTAACTATATATGGAATTTCAATGGTTTTGTGCGAGTAAAATAAGGTTTTGTAAATGCGAATTCCTAACTATATATGGTCTATAACCTATGGTTTTTTCATTGAATATATATATATATATATATATATATATATATATATATATATATATATATATATATGTATATATATATGTAGCGTTTGAATTTAGTGTATGTCCGCCACAGTACTTCTGGGATCACCACTGCGGCCCAGCAGCCGTACTAGTATCAATTTGCAATTAAAGAGGGGTGAGAAGTGCCATCCTTCCTTTTGTCATCCCAAAATACACTTACAACTCACACAAAAGAAAAGAAAGCAGAAAAACAAATCCACCTCACTTCTTCATATGAAGCCCTCAATGGTATTAAAACTGCCCTTACACACTAAAAAAAGTCATGCTTCAATATAGGGTATGCTACAATACTCTGGCACAGATCAACACTCAGAGTGATGCAAAACAATTATTTTTAAGGGTCAAAGATAGCCCTGCAACAACTGGGATCCTCAAAACACAAAAAGTCTAAAACTACCTAGGAGAGTGCCCACTTAATTTTATTCCGTGCCCCTCTTGGCAGGAAAAATGTCGGTCGGGGTATCTTTGAACTATTAGTATCCTGTACTTCTTCATATTGTGTTCTTCATCAAAAGTGTAGACGCTGTTGACAACTGTAGAATCAGTTTAAGGTTGTACTCCTTTCAATGTTCTTCCCAGGATGGTCTCCTGACACAGTGTCTGTGTGAAGAGTGATGCTCCACATAACATGGTGGTATACAGCCTGGAGCACCGACAACAAAGGCACTAGGAGGTGTGAGCTTTCTGCACCTGGCATTCTTCTGCCATTCTGAAAACATGTTCAGAGGAAAGACAAAAGGTTGGTCTCACCTAAGGGGTCCCTTTCACCTTGCACAACAGAGACTGCAGTGCTAGCCTGCACCCCCACCATGTACCAAATGACAGTGCTAATAGGAGACTATTCATCCATGGCTCTCTCAGCTAAATGTTTAATCAATTTACTAAAGAAGCCTTGTCTCTTTTCTCTCCACCCCGTTGTCTAGGTCTCTTTCCTTCACTTATGTCAACAAGACTCACCTCCATCTTGTGCACAAGACCAGGCCAGAGTTATCAAAAATGTATCCCACATTCCTCTATTTCTCTGGCTCCCTCATACTCACAATGCGAGTGCCATGCAGGCCACAATTTACAACATAAACTTGAGTACGTAATATTATACAACCTCCCTCCTGATCCTTTTAGATCTCATGGCTGCCTTCGATACCCTTTCTCCCTCGGTATTAACATCTCGGCTGAAGGAGATTGGGGTTCGGGGGGCGGCCCTGGGACTCCTTTCCTCTTTTCTCGACCATAGAGAGCAAAGGGTGATGCTGGGTCAGTTTCTATCTCCATCCCTGTCTGTGCAATGTGGGGTCCCTCAAGGGTCAGCGCTTAGTCCTACCCTTTTTAACATCTATGTGACCCCCCTTGCCAGACTTATTAGATCTTTTGGGATGGAGGTATTCTCCTATGCGGATGACACCCAGATCCTCGTCTCTCTCTCCCAGTCAGTTACGTCGACTGCCGCCAACTTTAGATCTTGCATGGAGGCAGTCGGCCAATGGATGATTCACAATTCATTGAAACTGAACGGGGAGAAGACTGAGGTGATGGTGTTTGGAGGAAAGGAAGAGATCTGGTCAGCTGAGTGCCCCGATCCTACCTCCTCAGCTAAAAATTTGGGGGTTATGATCGATCCTATCCTTAGCATGTGCCAACAGGTCAACATGACCTTATCGACCTGTTGGGGGATCATACATATACTAAGGAAAATCAGGCACTATCTCTCCCTACAGGCAAGAAAGCAATTGGCTGTTGCCCTCTTGGGCTCTCGGCTGGACTATTGCAATGCGCTATATGCTGGACTGAATAAAAGTCAGCTACAGCGCTTGCAGGTGGTCCAGAACGCAGCAGCCAGATTTGTTCTTGATCTACCCCGACGTGCCTCTGCCACCGCTGCCCGGAAGCAGCTTCATTGGCTTCCTGTTGTGGACCGTATCCTTTTTAAGTCCATGTGTATGGTCTATAAGGCTTTAGCTAAAACCAGCCCCACTGGCATTGGATCTATTCTGTCCCACTATAATCCTGGCAGGAACCTTCGTTCCTCAAACAGACTTCTTCTTTCTGTCCCTCGTGTCCGGAAGACCAGATGGGGGGGTAAGGCTTTTTCCAATCTGGCCCCTAAATGGTGGAATGATCTCCCTCTTGAAATAAGGTCTCTCCCCACTCTCCAAGCTTTCAGATCTGCCCTAAAGACCCACCTCTTTGTACGCGCGTACCTGTAGTGGTGCTTTGCAATTTTCTGACCTTTTTTTATAGGCGCCTTGACACCTTCGGGTTTAGTTGCGCGATACAAATTGCAAAATAATAATAATAATAATAATAATGGGCTATTAGGCCTCTACTTCATTGATACAAAAGGTTCTAACTTTAACTGTAGATTCACGGAAATAGTATGCTCTATGTACTAAACCCATGACAGGAACAGCTGTCTTTGCAATGAGGGTACACTTGGGGTGCACCTTCGTGTCACAGGACTGGTCCAGAACCGTATGGTTGGGTTAGTGGGTGTGAGTAGTTGACCCCTTAAGGCTGAGCACCATAAAGTTATAAGTCTGCAAGTACTCTCCAAACGTTTCTACCCCATATGCACTCAGTCATGTACCCATGCAGGAGTAGATGGGTGCTTGTGGTGATAAACTTGGTGGTAACACTACCAGAAAGGATAGGAGGCAAGGGTAGTGGTTCCTCTTTTAGGAAAATATTTTTTCCTTGGGGGTAAGAAAAAAGTGGAGAAGGACAAATGCACATTTTAATTTTATTTTCCAATTCAAAGTTGTTAATAGGCATGTGAGATCTAGTGGGGATCTGCAGCAAGTACAGAATCGTATGTTCTTCTCAAATGTTTTTAAATGTACTAAGTCGGATATTTACTTTACAGATAGCTAAGATACATTTTTGACTTTTTGAGGCACCTCTTTTAAACTATGCCCGTCATGTGTGCCACATTCAGGCAGTCCAAGCTTTTTAACCAACAAAATGTTGCACTATGGGATTTATCTTTTTACCTTAACCTTCGCTAAGGCGGGAAGCCTCGTCCCACTTCCCAAAAGGGAAAATACAATAACTTTTTGTTATTATCATTGTCTTTTTCCTATGGAAGACAGTGGCTTACGGGGCTGCGCAGCGCACAGTGGAAGTGGTTTGTACTCCCTAAGTGCTCATGGGCTGGCCAAGCAGTCATGCGCACTTTGCCTCTTGCCCACCAGGCTGCATTACACAGCCTGGTGAGGAACATGCAAAGCCTCCCTGTCCCCGTCTGAGCACCGAACCACATCGCTCAGACCAATCACAACGCTGCATTGCAGCTTTGAGAATGGCTCAGGGAGAGCCTGTGTGCCCGAGTGCTTCCCGCTGCTGCTGTTAGTCGAGACTGGAGACCCGAAAATTTGGAGGATGGAGGAGAAGTGGCTGTCCGTCCTTTTCAGGTAAGTCCTTTTCATTCTTTTCCATTTCCCCCACCAAATTCCCACCTCCCCGCCTCACCACCCCATCCTGTATCAGCCGCTACTGACACAAAGTCACATTGCTGCTTATGCCTGCATCCATTTCTCCCTTAGTGATACACACAAATACTTTTTAAAATGTTGGGTGTTCCTATATCCAATTTCTTTACCACTACAGAAGAGCCAAATAGTGAGAACTGGGCCTAATAAGGACTACCTTTTCCACAATACAAGAAGATAAATCAAGTGATAGTTTTACTCGTATCCTCCCTTTTTCAAATGGCGAGCCTGGGATTATTTTTTTGCCATACATAAGCAATTAGTATCAAAAGCTTAAAATTTCAAAATTCCACTGTCTAAGCACATGAATATGTTTTGAAAGAATAAAAATAGCCCATTGCAAGAATAAGAAAAATGAGAAAAATGAAATGAGTGCAGAGACTGGAAACGGAGCCCTGGCACTGAAGGGGGTACTTTTCATGCGGCTGTACACATGCAGACAAGCAAATGCCATCACTTACTGTGAAGAAAGCCTATGACTTAGGTCAGTGGGCTGACCTATTGCTTCGTGCTGTATGCTATACTGCGGGCAGAAGCAAAATGTGTATGGCACTCATACAGAACATTGGACAAAGAGGGCTGAGTAAAAGCCCTTGTATGATCATATATTTGTATGTATTTATATTATGACTTAAAAGATGAGTCCCAAGAGACGGAACTAACTAAGGTCTGGAGGGTTTGCTTACAATTAGGGGAGAGAGGAATCCGAGCCACTCACACCACCATGCTTTCGACCCTTTATTGACAGATCAACGAATTTTCCAAATATGAAATATGAACATTTATCAGATTTTTTGGGAGGTGATGGAGAGTAGGAATATCATTGCAGGAAAATGCATCCACTAGGAAAGAGTTCACCAAGCTAAATGAACATAATTACACCACATTATTGTGAATCAAGTATGAGATGGAGGCTGTGTACTGAGAGGAAAATAGGGCAACATGATGCCAATTTGTGCTGATGGTCAATGGTTGTTAACTGACCACAGGGGCAAACCTAGAACAGGAGCCAGGGGCTAGAATAGCTATTGTCCAAACAATGGCTCTTGAGCTATGTTCACACACTCTACAATTAAATAGCCATAGAATTAAATCAAAAAGAAAAAGAAAAGAGAGAAGGCCTGATATAGACACAATATCACAGATAGACATAAACATCATATAAATAGTATTAATGAAAAGAAAAGAAAAGGGTGCTCAAACAATTACACTCATACTATACATAAAACAGCACATAACATGTGAAAAATCAAAAACACAGTGGCAAAGGAAAATATATACAACAATTAACACAGTACATAAACAATAGTGTCCTCTCGAATTTTGGCCAAGTTGGAAGTGTCGACGGAGTTTCAACCCAAGATTGTTTAAAGGGTCATCATCAGGACAATAAGCTTCAGGAGTGAGAAGCGACCACTAAATAAAGTTTTGTGGAAAAATGAAAACAAGTACATCAAATTGATGAATAATAAGACAATTCTAAACTGGTCAGGCCTTATCAACACCGAATGTGTGCTCGAAAGTCTTTCGGATCGGTGAGGTAATCAAAGAAGGTTTTAGGTTAGGGGAAGGATGAAAAGAAAAAGACTAGAGCCAATCACCCAAACAGTTACACCAAGTGCGACTAGTGTGAAAAATAGTGAAATATGGAAAACTAAGGAAAAAGAACCTTTTTTTCGGTTCTGCAAGGTACTCATCTTTTTATTCAACATAAAAGTATGTTTATTGAAAATTACTTGTAAAGCAGGGGAGTCCTAAAAACAGAAGGAATGGTGGCAGAAAAAATATATCATTATAATTCCGACGTAGATAAAATCAATAAAGACAAAGTCCAAGGTAGAGACCAAGACTCGTACCTGTATATTAAGAAATAATACACAGAATGGGAATTCATCCGTGTAAGACGACAGGCATGAATACCAAGTTGGACGATGGTCAAGCAGGGTAAAGAAATCTTAGCAACATCCTAGCATTCGTAAATAATTAAGTTACTGAAAAAAGACAACTCAAAACTCAGTCCCCACAAAAAGCCATGAGTATAAACAGTCTGTCCTAGACAAACAATGGGGTCAAGGGTTAAAACAAGTTGGTTACATTAATTAAAACTACTTGTTAACCGGCCATATCATAAAAGTTAAATCAAGAAACGAAAATGTCCTGACAACATCTACGAGGATAGAAAATATCTCTCTAAAAATCGAGTCAGGATAAAGTTAATAAATCGAAATAATCAATATAAATATTGTGATTTACAGGGCAATTCGTAACATCTCAAAATGAGTGACCTCTTCTAAAAATGTGTGTAAGAAAAAAGTAGTTAATTCTCACCCAATGCGTCGTTACTACACATGAGCAGCCAAGTAAAAAAATCAAAACAAGGCAAGACACTAAACTGACCGAAGATATTTCAACACCCCTGTTAGACCTGGCATCTTTGGCGTGGTTTCCCCTGTCTTTTTGATCTCTACCTCCTGTATTTTTGATGCTGTGTTGGATTTCGTTTTTGCTGGTTTAGATGCTTTGGACACTCTGCCACTGCTGATCAGTGCCAGAGTGTAAGTGCTCCCTGTGTAAATTGTTATGATGATTGGATATACATGATTGGCATATTTGTATCACCAAGAAGCCCTTAGTAAAGTGCACTGGGTGTGCCAGGGCTGGTGATGACAAATACTACTAGTGGGCCTGCAGCACTGATTGTGCCACCCACATGAGTAGCCCCAAAGTGGTGTCTTAGGCCTGCCACTGCAGTGCCTGTGTGCAGTCTGTGAACTGCCACGTCCTCCTGGTCAGTGTCCCCACTGACCAGGCCTAACCCTTCCCTTTTTGTGCACATTGGTCACCCCTATGGAAGGCCCAAGGTACCCCCCTGGGCAGGGTGCAGTGTATGTGAAAGGTAGAGCATGTACTGGTGCAGGTGACATGCTCTGGTAGTGAATTACAGCCATTTTCGTCTTTCACTATTGTAAGGCTATCTTGTTCCATAGGCTAACATGGGGGATGCTGGCTACAGTGGCTACCAGCATATCTTCCCATAGGAACAAGATAGGACATAAAAGTCTGGAATCCCGGAACTCAGAATTTAATAACACATCTTTTAGGAAATGTTGTTTTTAAGTCCTGTGTTTGAGATCAGCACTTTTAGAAAGTTGCTGTTCTCTTGTCTGACCTTTCTGTGTGCCTTGGCCTGTTTGTGTATTGACTGTCTGGTTTGAGAGTGACATGGGCTGGGGATTCCCCAGGAGGCTGGCTGAGTCAGCCCTAGGCTGAATGACTGCATTTGCAACTTGAGTGGTGGGAGGAGATAGCACCTGGGTCTGAATAGGGCTGTGCCTGCCTTCCACAATGCTGGCTCCACCTCCTACTGGGTGGCTGACGACCCTGCCCCTCACTCTGAAAGGAGAGGAGAAGCCAGGAAAACAAAGTGCTCAAGAAACACCCAGAACTGGTTCAGACCGAGCTCAGGGCCCACTTGCACAAAGAGAAGAAAGAGTTTTAGGGGTATAAGTACAGGACCCCTGACAGCAGAAAATTAGATCATCCTGGAATCAAGAAGAAACCTCTGCCAAGGAGAAAGCTGAAACTGAAGAAGGAAGATTGTCCAGCTGTTGCTCTGCTGGATTGCTCTGCTGTTGCTTCGCTGCCAAGGAGAGGGGAAGGACTTTGCTTTGTGCTGTGTCCCCTTGCTTGAAGGAATCTCCAAGGGCCTTAGAAAAGCTGGCTCCTTGTTCTGAAGTCCCAGGAACAAAATGACTTCACCCCCAGCTTCCCCTGAGCTCTACTGAGAGAGTTCTGTCTTTCCTGGAGTGCGTGGCCCATGTGAGGTGCCTCTGGAAGTTCTACCTGTGCTTGGAAGCTGGAAACCAAGATTTAAAGACTTTGCTACAGAAAAGTTACTGAACGCTCGCTGCGGAGCGCATCCCCGACAGTGCGAGGAGTTCCCCCTGTTCTGAAGGCTGAGATCGTCGCAGCGCCTGTTGCTGCTGCCAGAGCCATCGCATCCTTCGTTTGCGGGACGCACCAGACCGGTGCGGGAAGACTACCATTGCTGCGAGTGTCATCGCAGAGCCTGTCGTCACTGGGTGAGATTGCTGCACCGCTTGCTTGCGGACCGCATCACGTCACAGCGAACATCGTCGCAGAACCATTGCATCGAGGAGCTGCGAGAGAGAGATCGCCACTGGATCGCGCATCGTCACCCCCCGGAGATCGTCGCAGCCCCTACGACATCGTCGCATCGTGCCTTTGCAAGAACAAACTTCCCACGGATCCTACGCACCGGAATCCATACAAGTGGCCTTCCTCCCCATACAGACCGGATTCGACGCAACACGCCCGCTGCCGCAGCGGGGTTGTCGCATCGCCTCCCCAAGGTCTCAGGAGCAACGCATCCATTTTTTTACACCACACCAGCTTCTGCTTTTGGAACTTTATCGCAACTAAAGGTACTGTGAGCTAAACGTGACGCAACTGTGAACTTTTCACGCAACTGTGGATTATTTTATTGCAACCTAAAGAACTTTATCGCAACCATATTCTTGAGCTGTGTATGTTGGATTTTTGTTGTTTTGGTCTTGTGTACTTTAGATTTAATACCTTTATTTTTCTAAACTATTGTGGAGTCAGTTTGTGGTGTTTTCACTGTGTTACTGTGCATCTACGAGGACAGAAAATATCTCTCTAAAAATCGAGTCAGGAAAAAGTTAATAAATCGAAAGAATCAATATAAATATTGTGATTTACAGGGAAATTCGTAACATCTCAAAATGAGCGTCCTCTTCTAAACATTTGTGTAAGAATATAGTTGTTAATTCTCGCCCAATGCGTCGTTACTACGCATGAGCAGCCAAGTAAAAAAATCAAAACAAGGCAAGACATTAAACTGACCGAAGATAGTTCAACTTCCACATAGCCAATATTTAGGAAAGGGTCTGGAGTGCGCAAGTTACAGCAAATCCAGGTGCCATAAGAGCCCCGAGGTCGAACAGAGTAAAAGCCACAATTCAGATCCACAACTTACTTGAAAGGAGCTCTGTGTGCAAAATCCTTCTTCCGGACGTCCGTCAACCACAAATCAGCAATAGATAGATGGATCCGGCGTCCGGCTTTTAAACCGTACATCCAGTAACAAAGAAAGAGGACTGATCGCTGCGTCAAACGTATTATGATCGTCTACAGTAGTTATTAAGTTAGAGCAAAACCGAAAAATTGACGTATCGTAAGAATGGGAGTTAAAATAAAGTAGCGATAATAATTCTGCCATAAGGGTGTATATATTACTCCCAATAAACCGAGACGGAAAATATACCACAAAGGTCTTCTCGACTGAAAAAACAGCAGCCATTTTGAAGTAATATCTGCATCAAGCCAAGATAAATTTCATAAATATAAACATCCCAATGTACATAGTAATTAGTGGTCAAAAGGCAGATAAAACAAAACAAATGCCAATATTCGCTGCACTTATATACATGGTTTGTGATAAAGAATGCTGAATCAACAGAACTCAAACAAATCCGCATAGTTGAGTAATCACAACATAATATTAAATAGCACAAAAATATGTCATAAACTACAAACACTTAAATAAAGTATTACATCAGCAACTCATCATTGTTATAAACAAAGTCATGCCATTGAATATATTTATTGTTGTGATGCAAAAAACATCAGAACAGACAACAGTGCTGTCAAGCAGCATTCGTATCAGAATAACATCATCAGTTTCACACATTTCCAGATTGCAAAATGTCACAATTCTTTACTCAACATAACAGGTACATCTGCATGTACTTCAAAGAAATTCAACAATATTACTGGGTGCATGACCGTCAGGTTTAACACATGTATAATAAATATTTGTTTAGTCATACATTCTACAGAGCCGTAAACACATAATCATATGACAGACAGTTGGATTAGCAAGTATCAAATATATCTAATAGAATAATTAAGTTATACATTCTTCATTACTAGTATGTTATTAGATGTACCAAATCAATTGTAACAGCATTCAAAAGCATAGAATCAAAGTCATACATTTCAGAACAACCATGTCCCTAGTTGAAGAGTACAGCTGTACAATCTTCAACACTATTCAGTCCCTTATTAATGCTATCACAGCGGAACATCCACCGACAATCAGCTTGGTCAAGTATTCTAGCGATGTCACCACCCATAGGGGGGATTTTGATTAATGCGATTACCTGCCATGGTCATTCAGATGGAGTATGGCCGTACTCCAAAAAGTGTGCCACCAAGGGTGCTTGTTCATTTTTGCATCGGATACGACTTTTATGTTGGGATAGTCTAGTCTACACCCGTTGTGTGGTCTGGTCGACATAAATTAGGCCGCACAGGCACCAAATCGCATACACCACATTTTGTGAATTGCAGTTAGTGTAGTCTCGCAAATCATCTTTGACAATGCCATGCACAAATTGTTTGGTGTTAGTTGTAGAATCATACATTAAACAATTTTCACAACGTTAGTGGCCCACGATTTTATTAAGGGCCCATAGCGTGGTTAAATCAGGAGATGTCTAAGTAGGTAACGCAGCTCTGACCAGATGATCACGTATGTTTTTGCCTCGCTTAAATGGAAAGAGAGGTAACTCATTGGAGATCCCGACCGCCAGCACCAAGGGCCAATGTCGTTTCACTATTTTCACAATTTGGTTACTTTTAGTACCAAACGTAGTGACACATGGTACACGTTCAGATTTTTGGGGGGAACGAGGAATTAACAGAAACTCATGGTGGTTATACCACGCCCTTTTTAAAGATTGTTTAATGAGTTGTCTAGGGTAGCCACGATATTCTAACTTTTTTGCGAGTATTTCAGCCTCTCTGAAGTAGTCCTCCCTAACTTGGCAGTTCTTGCGAATCTGCCGGAACTGACCAAAGGGGAGTCCATCTTTCAAACCTTGCGGGTGGTGGCTAGTGTATTCCAAAGGTGTATTTCTGGCCGTAGGTTTGGTAAAGAGCTTAGTGGCCAGCTTACCTTCATGAGGTATGATTGTTAAATCAAGAAATCAGCACTCTCATTACTAGCATGGGAAGTAAATATCAAATCCTGTGAGCAAGAGTTAAGCCATACCAAAAAATCTTGTAAACTAAGAGGATCACCCTGTAAAAAAACAAGGGAAGGATCCCTCGGATCTTACAAACTATCGACCTATCTCCCTGCTGCCCTACCTCTCAAAGGTATTGGAGGCTCATGTTTCTAAGAGTGTCTCTAATTTCATCGAGACCACCAACTATTTGGAGCCTAATCAAGCGGGGTTCCGCCCAGGTCATTCAACAGAGGCAGTGATCCTGGCGCTTCAAGACAACCTTAGAGCCAATGCGGACGCCGATATACACCAAGCCTTGGTGTTGCTTGACCTCTCGGCTGCGTTCGACACGGTTGACTATGACATCTTGCTCAACCGTGTCGAACAGGCTGGCCTGAGAGGACCAGCGCTGAGCTGGATCACTTCCTTTATCGAGGGTCGGACTCAAGCAATTCAACTTGGCAGTTTTACAGGCACTAGGCATACATCTACCTGTGGAGTCCCGCAGGGGTCATCATTATCCCCCTTATTGTTTAATCTTTATCTCCGCCCTCTTCTTCATTCCCTTAAGAAATTTAAAGTTACGGTGTTCAACTATGCGGACGATTTACAGCTATTATTCCAACTGAACATCCCTGATGCTGTGTCCGAATTTCAGAACACCATGAGACACATCCAATGCTGGATGAACGAAAACCATCTAAAACTTAACCCGGGCAAAACAGAACTTCTTTTGCCCGGGAACAGTGTATCCAGCTGGAGTGTCAACTTCTGGCCAGCAGACCTGGGCACCTCTCCTGTAAGGTCCACTGCTGTAAAGAGCCTAGGGATCACGCTCCACACGGACCTGTCCTTAAAAACCCAGGTGGGTGCCGTGGTTTCCGCAAGCTTTTTCCAAATGAGGAAAATAAAAAAAATTGCTCACTTACTCACCCAGTCTGCCTTAATCCAGGTTACTATTGCCTTGGTCATGTCCCGCTTGGACTATTCAAACAGCGTCTACCTGGGACTTCCAGTGGGCCTGTCTAAGAGACTTCAATTAGTCCAGAACCAGGCGGCTAGACTCATTTTACAACAGCCAAAATGGTCTTCCATCAAACCAGGACTAGAAAAGCTACACTGGCTTCCGATTTCCCAGCGCATTGCCTTTAAAGCTGGCTGTATCACCTTCAAGGCCACGCAAGATAAAGGCCCTGCCTTTATTCGCAGTTTGGTTTCTAAATATACTCCCATTAGAAGCCTGCGCTCTGCTCAAAAATCCTTACTGGAGGTGCCTCGCTTTAAAAGGAAGCGACAGGGCGGCTGCTGCTTTCGCCATCTAGCAGCTTCACTTTGGAACTCCATCCCCTTACCGATTAGGCAGAGTAAGGACTTGCTCACCTTCCGTAAGGGACTAAAAACCTGGTAGTTCTCTCAAGCCTACCATTAGCCTTTGTTAGCTTAGTGTTATGTTGTTCAGACTCTTCATACTTCCTATAGCGCCATGAAGCCCACGGGCGTACGAGCGCTTTATAAATTGATTTTAACATAACATAACATAACATCACCTGTCCAAATGAAAAAAATATCATCAATATAACGGCAGAAATGGCGCGCGTTATTAAAGTATGGGTTCTCATCTGTGTTATAAATGGATGTCTGTTCAAAGTTATCCACAAAAAGGATAGCAAAATTGGGGGCATACGCCCCCATAGATCTACCCTTTATTTGTAAATAAAAAACCCCATCAAATTCAAAATAATTTCTCGTGAGCGAGATTGTCAATATCTCGATGATAAAATCAGTAGGTACAGTAACGGGACCAGGACGGGTATCTAAAGCCTGTCTGATAACTTCAATCCCTTCCCTCTGCGGTATATTAGTGTATAAGGATTCGATATCCAAACACAGGTGTAACTCAGTTGAAGGGTCAAATTGAATTTGTTTCAGTTGACAGATGATGTCACCACTGTCACGGTCAAGGGTTGGGCACCCGTTAAACCCATGCAACTGGGAAAAAAGTATTTGTCAATGGTAGAATTCTTGGGTAATTTAAAGCAACACAGTGCTTTTCAAAGCATTTCTCTTGTGTAATATGTGACTAGTGTTTGCAAAAGACGATCCATTCTACTACTTCAACTGTATGTTCAAATACGAGCATTCAATGCACAGTTGTGGAGTGGTCCTTCATTGAGCACCTCAATATGCTTTGCCTCAGTTCATTATAGGTTTGATTTAATGTCACTTGTCCATTAGTTCTAAAATAATTGACAACACATTTTTTCGATGCAACACTCATAAACATGTTACCATGTACGTTTGATGTTAGAAAAACACATCTATATGATTTATGATTGTCTCAGACATATAGAATAATGCATGGCGGTGCAATTGAGCATTAGAATTGATTTAATTTCATTAGACAAATATCGGTAAAGGTTTTGAAACACAACTCACTATTCTAGAAATCAGTCATAGAAGCCAAGTTTTAGTGTGATACAGCAGTTCCATATTCATTATTTTACTCTTTCCTTTTTCCTGGAATCAGAAGGTGCTTCTTCATCCCTTCGTGCGAGTTTTAGGATACTCATGGTGGGTCATGTCATCATGTTCTGAGGATGGTCACATGGACATTACTTGATGTCAAATGGTTGTATGCCTCAGAATGATGCCTGGGTAGGAGAATCACTGAAATATCAGTCCAAGATTCTCTCTGCACACTGTCTAAGGAATAGATATACCTTAAAATAGCTTAGGCCTTAGTGCTTACTAATTCATCAATAGAACTGGCTGTGCCAGCATAGCATTTAAACCAAAAAAATGCACCATTTGCAGCTATTGTGCTGAAGGCAGCTAATTTTGGTCAGGAATACATTACATAAAGTGATTATTTTATCACACAGGATTGGGGCTCTGCATTTCACCTGAATACGCATATTATAAAAGAAATTGCATACATAGGGTATTACTTTCATGGGAACTCTAATGGTCATAGGTTATAAACTGTATTTGTCCATTGTGAGTCACAAGACTGAACATATGCATGTCAGCATCTCTCCCCTTTTTAGCCAAATGGAAGGAGAATTTCCACGGGGGAAAGGAAGGACTTTGATATTCTCCCTTAGCCTTGCTAAGAATATCATTGGAAAATGACACATGCTGGTGCTTTAGGCCGGTTGCCAGGTCCTAACGTCTCCTTTTTTGCACTAACGTTGTGCCAATTGTTTGCTTACTCTTAACATAGGCTAAATGCCTAATCTTGTTCAGTGG
Source organism: Lissotriton vulgaris (assembly GCF_964263255.1). NCBI lineage: Eukaryota > Metazoa > Chordata > Amphibia > Caudata > Salamandridae > Lissotriton > Lissotriton vulgaris. The sequence goes on along the minus strand of NW_028246439.1, from coordinate 54,393 downwards.
TATTTTAAAAGCCTTAGGTCACATAACTCTCACCGACTTGATGACAGCCCTAATTACTTTTTAACCAAGAGCTTAGTTCGTACACTTTGTTTCTGAGTAAAACCAATTTCAAACGTAGCTGTGAAGAGTGGTCTCTGTTTATCTGCACGCAGACAGGAATTATAATTTGGATGCCTGCCATGTGAGCAAGCAAGGAGGCTCCAGGCTTGCATTTGCTACTTTCTCTCCACAATCCGAAATTGACCCAACTCTAATGTCACTCATTAAATTATCCAAAGTCCATCTCCTCAAATGTGCCAGATTGTTTAAACCAATCTATATAGTATCATTTAAACCGTTTTACTAAAGTGTAGGGTATCATTTTGCTGAAGGTCTTCTACAGGTCAAGGCTTTGGCATGTATACATCCAAGTCCAACCATGGGTGTTAGGAGAGAGTAAATATGCTGTATCTCATAATCTAAAGTCTTGAAGTAGGACAAGAAGGACATCTTGTCACGACATTTTGTGGCGGTTGAGGAACAGGAAAACCAACAAGTGCATACTTATCCACAAATAGAAACAAAAAAAAAGAAAAAACATCTCACCACTACAGAAGTTGACAATGGGTTATAGCCTCATTTGATACAATTTCTTCCTGAGTTGATTTCTGCCCTATCTCCAAGTCAGTAGAATTGAAAATTTAAATGTGCCAACCGCATGGCAAGAAGTCAAATCAGTGGTGTTCTGAGGACCATCAGACACCAATACAAGCCCTTTCTTGGGGGCAAAATTGATGCTCCTAACTGAGGTGACCGTGAACGCCAGGGACTGCTCAGCTGGCTTACTCCTGGCTCACATACGGAAGTTTAAGAATGCTTCAGGTGTAGGTTGCCCTTGTAATTGATGAGCATTCTGAAGTGTGAACAAAAGTGTACTGAAGGGGCTATTTGATTCCTCTGTTTGCACGGTCTTGGACATTTGGCACTTAGCAATGAAGATTGCCCACAGAAACTTGGCCTCCACTAGAAACCAGTGACAGGAATAAGCTACAGTGGCTGTACATTCTAACCCATTCTATAAAAAGTCTTGTAGGAGGAGTCAGCCACCATTTGGAAGTAGATGACACAAGGAACCTCATTCTGTTCTGATGAGAACCAGTTTGAGCAAATAAGCAAAATATATGTTATTAGAAAAACCATGTGAAAGTCTGTTTATTTTATGCAATTATCCCACTGTAATAATGAACACACATCCATACATTTTCAAATGAGTACCGTTTAGTTGGGTAACAGTGAGACTCTGTTATTCAGCACCAAGATGCCTACGGGTGACTGTGGGCTTTACAAATACACGTTATGTTATGTTATTAATATAGATCAAAGTTCAAATTAAGGGTTTAGTGCAGGAAAATTGTAACGAGAAAAACAAAACAATTGACTGATTTACAGTTGACATATTGCAATAGGGAAACAACTCTTTGAATAGCCATGTGGTCTCTTCAAAGTGATTTTACCGCTTACTATAATTCATAAATGTAACCCCTTGAATCCTAGTTTTGGTTAAATACCTTTAGGTAAAAAAAGAACACATGAAAAAGTACCATGGCATAATCCATGTATGCAGATGTGCATATATGCTGTTTGTTACCATTTTTGAGGGTGAGGCATCATGTCTCACAATCCTCAAGGTGAACAATTGTAATAAATAGGATTCTAAACTCTGTGCATTTCCTTTTGAATTATGTGTGGGTATTCATCTTTTTGAGACATTATTAGTTTTCTGGTTTATAGTCCATTACCTGCAAGAGCACAGCATTTACATATTTAGATACATATGCACCAAAGTTAATTTTATGATCCTTGCTCTACAGTGTGGTGCTGGAACAATTTGCTTTATTTAATATTTACCTCCGTTCGGCCGTTTGTTGGAGTTTACTACCCCCACCCTGTCCCTCCCCCGCCCGCCTCACCGCCCCGCAGCACCCCCTCCAGGTGCCGCTACTGAGCAACACCCATTTAGGAGGCGAGTGGTAAGGGTGTCGTTAATAGCTGGTGGTGCATTTTGGAGCACACGTCGGCAAATCTATTACTAAGGCCTAGTGTGTAGCACACTGTCATTTACAAAGAGCACATTTTCCATTGAAATGGCCTACTAAAATCCACAGTTTTACTGATATAACTTTATACTACAAAAACAATAGTATGTAATAATCGGGTTTTAGGGAATATTTATCATTTGCACATCACCAAGTAAAGTGTCTTGATTTGTTTTGATCATATTAAAATCTTTGTTTGCTTCCCACGTCAACATATTTGCACCCTTTGCTTGCCTTACTGCTGAGATGTTTTGAAATATTTGCACTGTTGATTTTCAGGTATTTAAAAGTTGTTGTTGTGTTAGATGAAACTGACATCCTACAGCCTTTCCTTTCAAGCTCCCTATACCCCAGCATGAATGTCTGAAAGTTCACTTTACACATTTCTCTAACTGTACAGTCAGAGAAAGAAAATGAAACAACAATCTCCATATCATAATTTTAAGCAGCAATTACTCGGAAGACATCATCTGGCATTTGACCACTGTCTTTGAAGGCACAGCAAATGTGCCAAAATAACAACAAAATATATAAGCATATTTAGTGTTCACTCACCCTCTGAACTCCAGCATGACTATTTTGGGTGCTGCAGCACCCCCACCCCCTTACTTTCAACGCTTATGCTTGCATGGAAACTATTTATTTCCTTTAAGACTGTAAATTGATCATCTGGTTCCTTACTGAGACTCAATAATCTTTTTGACAGTCTAACAAGAATGGAGGCACACCCATTTTACACCCACCGCTGAACCAACACCCTACTTTGCTTCCTTAGAACTCAGTCCTTATTTTTAAACAAAAGAAAGGATTTTGAAATAAAGACGGTTCCAGTGTGTTAGAATGATATAATTGGATTGTTGATGGATTTGGAAAACAATGATGTCTCAGACTGTCGGTGTACAGCCTATGACTCATTTGTATTTTGAAAGCAGTTACACTAACATTCGTGTTCAGACTAGCCATAATAATTGTATGAACCTGGGTAGCTCTGAAGTGAAGCTGAAGTTGCTCGTGGATTCCCTGAAAGCCACTCATTGGATGGGCAAACAGCGAAAAATGGACTTTTTTGGCTATGTGTGAAATTGATGAGTGTTATCAGACTGTGTGCCTTATATTTGCGTGAACTGTTTCGCAAATGGGCACCTGTGGTGATGACATCATGGTAAAAGTAATGATCAAATATTGATTCCAAGCAAGACTCTGTCAAACAAGAATTCAAAAGACGTTCTGAAAATAAAACATAAAGGCCATCATTCCATGGGACACACAAAATCACATGTGCTGTTTACCACTCCAATATATGTTTACCCGCCCAGTTCTCATGAGCTACATACTGATTTAAATCGTTTGAGCAAATATCGCACATGTGCTGTTTAGACACCTCAAAATGAGGACTAATGTGCTCTATTACCACATATTGCCCCATTTCGTGGTATATCAATTGGAATTGCAAATTTCACACCAAGTACATATCAAACCATACACAACCAGGGGGTTATTTATGGAAGCCTTTTTCACTTTTGCTCACTTTAATGTGGTACATGTGTGAAACAGGGCCCTGAATCTGATTTAGGAAGCCCTTTGTGGCTTTGACTGTCCTCAATAATCCAGAGTAAGTCGACACAGTGCAAATTGCTGTATCGCCTTACTCTGCACTTGGGATGCGTTCCATGGGCGTAGCGGTGGGCTTTTTCACTTAACACCCATGGACTTTGATACTGCCCCAGATTGACAAAACCATGTAATGGGAAAGCACCAAATCCTTATGCCTCCTGAGGTGAGGTGTAACGAGGAGTAGTACTTTTGTTTCTCCTCATTTTTTCCTCTTTCTATGTGTGCGGATGCATCACACACAGAAGAATGAAAACACCTCTTAGGATTGTTTCTGTGCAGACAGGTGTCCCTTCCTGCACATAAACAATCCTGCATGCAATGGAGGCACCTTTGCACCATGGTGCAAGGGTAGCTATGTTGGCGCTAGGCTGACGAAATGGCACCAGCGCAGAGAGAAAGGACAGGAATGCACTGGATTAAATAAATACAGTGCATTGCTGCCCTTTCACTTTGGCTTAGGGCACTGCAGCACTGCCCTTGCTCCAAAATCCCAGAAATGAGGACCTCAGAATTAATTGTGTGCCCAATTTGTGCCATGGTAGGCTGAGCAATTTGAGGCCAATACCATTTCCTTACAAAACATTTGACATCATACTAGTTTTGACTCTATTTAAGAGAGCCTACGTCTTTACTTTTTGTTCAACTTGACAGGAAATATATAGGATACTTTTTAACACAGAGTAAAGCAAAACGTGAAATTTCTGCTTTTGAGATGAAAAAATACAATATAAAAACAAACAAATAGGCTAATAACTATAAGTGCGATTGGAGTAACCGCAATTCCACAAAGATGCTTTTGTTTAATATTTCTTAAAAAGAAACTCACCCTTAGCAAAGAAAACTCGGCCTTTTCTACAGTTATCTAACAAAGATCCATTATAGGCTTGGTATGCCAGGTGCAATGGAAAAACAGCGGTCATGGAGGAAAGCATCAAGAATGATCCCCGGGGTGGCAAATTGGATTACATGAAGCATTGTGAACAGTCATTATTTAGAGCCCAAACTAAATGAAGAACTGTCGTTAGAGCTGCACTACCCAGATTTCTTTAACTTCTAAATTTGTTTTTAGATCTCATGCTCTATCCTTGGCGTGTTCGCAGATGGGCTACTTAAGTTCTGTCATAACTGTACGCATTGTGATTGACGGGTGATGGATTTGTCCTTCTATCTAATTCACAACTCCTGAGACAAAGTGCTAGATTGTTGAACCTTTTTCACCAGTTCTAAGGACAGAAACTCAAGAGAGTGGGAGAATGCACGCACTGACTCCAGATAGGTGGGATAGAAGAGGCATAATAGAATTTTTCAGTTCCAACAGAGAGAAAAAAAACAAAATACGGAAGGAAAATATTTTCTGAAAGAACACTCAGTGGGCTGTGTCTTGTTGTGATAAGATGCTACGAAGTGTGGATGCTCAATAGAAACATTCACACTGATTTCTCACAAAAACATTAAATGTATAGAAGGACTTCTCTAAATAACTGGTTGAGAAAAACAGTACATGAACTCAGAATGTGTCTAATAGACTTTATGCAGCCTCTGGGGGTAGAAAGCAAATTAACAGGTAGAGCTTTTGCGATGTCTTCCTCTGCCTTCAACGTTTGTATTTTTACAATTCAAAGGTGTTTCAGCATGTTTTTCTTTCTTTAGGTCTGAATTGACTCTGCATGCAAGGGTGTATTGGTTGACATGCAGTAGATGCCTTCCATAATGGATTCACTGTCTGCGCTTTCCTCTTTGCATGAGGAGTCCAAATCGGAGAACTACATTGAACCTCACTATAAAGAATGGTACCGCGTCGCTATTGAAGAGCTGATAGAAGGAGGGGTCGAGGCTTACCAACAATTCATTGCTAAGGAGCGGGTAACTGAATTTCTTGCCGAGGAGGAACTTCACCATATTCTGAACAACATAAAGAAGCCACCTGAAAATGTGGCTTATTCCACCGATGACAGCGCAGACGATGGCTCTTCATCTGGGACTTATTGGCCTATTGAGTCAGATGTGGAGGCTCCAAACCTGGACCTGGGCTGGCCAAACCTCATTTCTGGACTTTCAGGACCAACGAAAATTGAGTTACTCTTTCATCCTCCACGCGCACAGCTGCTAACAATAAAGGAAACTGTCAGAAAAATGATGAAAGATGCAAAACAGGTAAGATCCTCTTTCCTTCGAGTGTGAGCTCTTTGTACGTCATTCTAGGAGTTCAGTACACAAAGTACTTAAAGATTCCATGTTCTTTCCTACAGGGTAGTAGGTTATAGAACAAATACTAATGTATGTGTCTTGTTCTTGATACATGTTGTACTATAAAGGTATGTGTGGTCTGGTAGGATGGACCCAAATTGTCACTGAGTAGTTTTACTGTAAACAATCTAGTCGAAAACATCGACTACATGTTATCAGAAGCCTGGCATAGGATCATTATGTATATTTTACATTAGTGCTTTTCTTTGGTTTACTTGGTATATAAGTAATCTTTTTTTTTCCAAACATTACATTGTTTGTTACAGGAAATTAATTTAGATGTACTCTGTTTACTAATCTAAAGGCTGTAGTTGAGTAAAGACGATGTATACATTTTCTGTCAGCCCGTAGGTGGGGCATTCAGAGAAAACCTTTGTTTGCTGTACCAAAAGTATATTATGTCTGCAGCCCTAAGGGGTTTTCCACATGCTGGTTGCAAATTAACATATGTAATTGCTGATTGCACATAATGTTTAACTTTGTTTACACTCCAGGAGACGCTACTTTTTGAGCAAAGGGCATTCATTAAATAGTAGTGTGTATTTTAATGTTTTGAATATTTATACGCATTGCCATACATCACTCTGACTACTTAACTGATAAGTACGAAATGAGACTCAAAATCTAAATTTCCAGGCATTATTTGAACTTCATAATGTACCATAATTGTGTTATTTCTGTGCATTACGTGTAATAATGTATGATAATAACGTAATTCAAATGAATTATGTGTTTGAATCCTCTGTCTTTTCTGCAATGTTAATAGCCAACATACTAGGTTTTGATCTGAAATGGAATTGCAGAATATTCTAAATAGATGATAAATCACGTGCTAATTTTATCGTGTTAGCTATCTACTTCACTCCCATGTCTCTCCCAGGTGTAACCTGCATGACATTTATAGTATATGGCACGAAAAGAAGCAAGTCACTATGATGAATGAATAACATTCTAAAGCACGGCAAAAAAAACACATGATTTATAATAACAATACATTTATTTGTGTTGCTCAAACATTATTTTGAAGCATACAATTTAAACCAACGACCATTTAACAATGAGAAACAATATTTTCTTGCGAAAAATATGTTCTCAAGTTAGAATGAGCATTCATTTTATCCTAAGGGTCAGCTATCATTGTCTTGCTGTTTGAAGGTCTGGCTAGAGACAGCTTTCACAATCTCACAAGACCTTGCATATTTTAGTCTGAAAGAGGGGCAAAAGTATAGTCTCCTCAGACACTGCCTCTCATGATAGCCTGTCATGTTGTGTGGAGTATTGCTGTTTACGCAGCATACCACAATGTCAGTGATGGAGAACAGTTAGATGAGTCCACACAGTGATGCCCCATCCTACCTCTCTCTAGTTGCTCTTCACCTACATGAAGAAGTTGGAATCCATCGGGACTCAATCCTCCTCCAGTCCTCTCTATTACACATTGCCACTAAATGTCCTCAGGGTTCTTGCAGAAGCTGCGCTTAAGATAATTATCACAGTGGTGGGCAGAGCTGTCAATGACAGAGCAGAAGCAATAACACTGAGGTATTTGCTATGATGAGCCTCAAAATATGGAGGGATCATTGGTGTCAATGTGGAGACCGTGAATAAAGGCGACATTATCAAGGCAAACAGTGTTTCATCCCCCTAATTTACTGGTTTTACACTGAGGTGTAGATCATTAAATCTTACAACATTATCACTTCCAATCTAATATTCCCTATTATTTATTGGGGAGAGGCCTGCTGTACGGTGTCATAAGACCAACAATGGAAAAGCAACCAGTAAATCACCACTTCTGGAAGGTGTGCCTGTAACCTTAATCTCCACAAATGACTCAGTGGAAGGTGATGATTTATCTCTAGGATCCTCAAATATTTTGAGAGTGAACATTAGTTTTGCCATATTTTTCCTCAATTTGTTAAGATTAGGCGGAACCCCTATCTATCTTGGGCTATTAAGAGGTATTGTGTAGATGGGAAATGTGGTTTGATCTCTGACACAAGGTAATTCAAATAATTAAATAAATATAGATGCAGCAAATCCACAAAATTCCATGGATCGTCTTTTTGTCTGAGCTCTAAATGCCCCTCCACTGTACTGCTAGTCTTATGTGTGTTTTGGCTCTCTCGGGCTCATTGATAACATTTTATATTTTGTGGAAATAAACAATGACCTTCCTTCTATTTGACACATAGATCAGGATTCAGAAACAACCCCTTCTGAGTCAGTTATTAAGACATATATTCGTTCCTATTGGCATCAGTTTACACTGGTGAAAATGGAGCCATGCAACCACCACAGAGATGTCTGTGTAACCTGTAATGCATGCATCTGAGTCACAGTAGGTCCACACTACCATGCACTCTTCAGAGCTTTAAACAATGAGCACCATGCAGCTGGGTGATATGAGCTCCTGTCATTGATGGTTTTGCCAAGCTCCTCTGCTCTCCCCTTGTCAGCAGTAACTACTGAGAAGTAGCTATAGGAAGTGTTTACTGTCACGTTGTAGCTAGTGTAGGCTATATTAGCCATATACATACGCAACACTTTTTTATCGAAACTTTGAAATTTGAAGGGCAAACCACATAGATTTTATCATTGTTATGCTGTAAGTCCCAGGATGTGGCATCATCATTCTGGTCCTGATGTTACTTTTGTGCTCCAGAATTCTTTCCAATGAAAGGTAACCCTATCAAATTGAAGGTGAACGCTACGTGCAATACCAACAATGTGATTTACTTGCTCAAATGTCCTTGTGGCCTCTGCTATGTAGGGCATACTGAACGCAAAATTCGGACAAGAATTCTGGAGCACAAAAGTAACATCAGGACCAGCAATATGAAATCCACTGTTGCATCACATTTTACTGAAAACAGACACAATGTCGCACAACTGAAATTTACTGTACTTGAAAATGTACAATCCACAATTACCATGAACATGAAGGAGAAACTGCTCCAAAGAGAGAACTTTTGGATCAGATACCTGTGCACGAATCAGCCCACTGGGCTCAATGATAGAATGGAATTTCTTTGCTATTTATGAACTGTACTTTCAATATTACATTTGCTTTTTTATTCATGATCTACTATGGTTTACTGGATGATCCAATATGTGCTTCACACCATTTTAACCCGCTTCACATTTTTATCACACATCGCCTATCTTCGTTTTATGTTTTCCCACTAATATCCTTCACTGTTCATTTTTCACCCTTTTAAGATGGCCGCCACACTTTTGCATCCGTAGTCCACTTTCTATATCCATTAACCTGCTACGCAACTCGCACGCTTGTTTTTTACATCCACCAGAACGCTAGCCGCATGGCACCCGAATGGCAGTTTGATTGTCCCACACGAAAGCTTGAAGTAGGTACTAACTCCGCAATACCGTTTATATCCATCTATGGTGGACTTTGTATCTGTTCGTCACTTTGTCGACACTGTTCTCTATCCTTTTAGAGCACCATTGACTTTTTGATCACTCTCATGCTAAATGTTATCTCTGTGTCTCTAGTTCACGCACATGCACTATTTCTAGTGACTTTCGTAAATGCTCGTTTTTATACATGTTCCGTTTTTCAATTCACTGCAATGTGTTATATTCTGGCTCACTCGATTATGAAGCGCATGGCACATTTAGCAACATAATGATGTTGACCATTCACTGTGTTTTTTTAAACTATGATCGATTAAGTACTACGTTCATGATATACTAGATGGGGATACATTTCTGATTTATCAGACCGTTCATTTGTTTTCCATTTTAGATTTTTCCCTGACGAAAGGCTCACTGGACAGCCCGAAATGCATAGGGATTTACAATTCAAGCATTTTGGATATTATTTGTTGCATCTAATCTACAATCTATGAATGAACTTTCGAAACCATTAATGAGAATAAATCAATAATGGACTAACCTTGTGATTTGGATTTACTTTATTATACCCTTGGTTGGGTACATTGAACGCTGTGCGTAGCGGGACAATTCCAATTCTGGATTTGCGATTCTGATACTTCTCCCACACGCTCCAAGGTTCAGAGAGCGAAGCCCCAGTAGCACGCGACAACTTTGCAAATTTTCAACTTCGTTGGTGCGTGTCTAACCCTTCAATTACATTCCTGGAACACCCATTTTCAGTGTCAAGAAGAGCTAAAGCTGAACCACTTTCCATATTTTGTGCTTGAATATCTTATCTATATATGACCACAATACTTATTTGTATATAATGTGATCCACACACTTAATAACCTTTATATTTGAATATGGTTAGTGATAGTCACATAGCAATAGGTCACCTTACTTCATCAGGTGGAAAAACTAAATGTATGAATATTGTCTATGAAGAACTCAAGCACACTAGAAATATATTATGTAGGAAAGAGTCCCATCATGCATAGGCCTTCTATGAAATCGATTTCCTGTGATCTGGTGATACTACAAGTTTGTGTGTCACACTGTAACCAATATATTTACATTACTAGTTCACTTTTATGTGAATATGGACCTAAATCTGAAACTTGAACTCGAAGTTGAGTCTGTGTTTTGATAAATCACTTGTATTACAAATAACCGTACATCTGTCTCACCATTGCACACCCCTTTGCTTTTGTCACTAACCACTGCAGCATCTCATGGAACATATACTTGTCTGTATAATTGCATTATGGCTGCAATTCAAATACTGGTTTTCCATGCTTTAAGTACCTACCTTGCAATTTATGTATAAGCTATCTTAATTACCTGTAGAATATATTGACCCTTCCTACTTCTGCTCCTGACAAATCCAGAGCCATCGATTTAGAAAAAAACAACTTTATTTGCAGCATAATGAAAAGTAAAGACCATGAGCACCATCACCTGATAAAAACAAGCATTTGCAGTTCAGTAGGACTCTCATTCACAAGATTTTGAGCTATTGGTATTCTAAATGGCAATGCCTTTTATTTATATGTTTTGAAAACAAACCTGCAAGCTGTGCGTAAACACTCCTTTGTACTTATAGTTGTTGCTTGAGAGAAGCAAGGCTGTCAGTAGCTGCGCTTCTTTTACTGAGAACCTTGCTTCTCTTACGCAAGGATTATAACTACAAAGTATGTGTGTATGCACCACTTTCAAGTTTTCAAAACACATAAATAAAATGCATTGTCATTTAAAACACCATGACCTCTATCTCTTGCAAATACCAGACCTATTGCATTGCAAATGCATGTAAATATTGTATCATATATTGTACTATGGTATCTGCCAGGTAAACATTTCTCCTTTGCTAACATGTCACCAAAAACGTAAGAAATCCCCCTTGTCCTACCAACAAGAGTTCTCAAATGCAACATTCCAGATTCATTCCCCTAGGTGAGATTCCTTCAGACTGTTTCTATTTCGCAGGTAACAGAGTCTAATGTTCAGTGCTGCAGGCACAATGTAGGACTTTAAGGGAAAATAGGGAACACTGTAATACTATAAGGCCCTATCACAATTGAAATGCTCTCCGCTCTGTAAGTTCAATAAGTCATTTCATTCCACTCACCAAATAATTTTGAAATCAAACTCAAATAACATAATATATGTGATTTAAAACATGCAATGTATATATACTGTAATGGCTTATCTTTTCAGTAGCTCTTGCTGCCCCATTTTAGCGCCATTTTAGCGTTGTAAATAAAGGACATTTTCTTCTAATACGCTACCTATTTCAGCTATACATGGTTAAAAAAAGGCTGCTGTGCAACACGATTTAACTTACTCTGACCACCTGAAATTCTTCTTTTTCGACATTGCTGCATTCACGAAATACATGTTTATTAACCAATGGTCCAAGCTCCAGAGTTGACTGGCCTACAATGAAACTAGAAGGTCATATGATAGGTGGTGCTTCTAAAAACCTTGGTAGGGTTGTGGCAGAGTTCTCACAAGGAAATAGCTATATCACAAGTTTGTCGCTAAAAGTTACTATTTTGTTTTAGACAAAGGGGGAACCGGAATGGACTATGTTTTACGGGGTCCAGTGTACAAGTCCAACAACTAGTAGCACAAGAAAGGTACAAAGTTCCCCGGAACTTTGTACCTTTCTTGTGCTGCTAAAAGTTACTACCCTGCAATTCAGCCCTACAGTAGAACCGTACAGTAGACAAGCACAGTGGCAGGGAGGTGCCTTGGAAATCACGAGTCACAACTCACGAATGAATCCCTTCACACACCCTATCCTAACATGTAACCTTTGACCTCCTATATCTAGGAACCTATAAGACAAAATTCACAGTTAACTGAAATAGGGTTAGGTGAAAAAATCAAACGTGATTCTTTTAAAAATGTCACCCGATAAAATAAGTTTTTGATTGAAAGCATGTATTGTAGACCTGCAAAAGAGCAAAACTATCTCCCCATGGCATGTTGGCTCTCAGAGCCGACCTAGGCCACAGAAAGAGAAAATAGCACAAAAAGAAACGTAATCAGCAGAAAAGAACCCTCTTGAAAGGCAGCTCTCCTGAAGAGACAGTGATCCTCTCACTGCCAAATGCCAGGGTTGCCGATCACCAAGGCAGCCTAGTCTGTATTCCACCTCATGCCTCTCTCTTACACCAGCTTACACTTATTTGTCTTTATCTCATGTGTGCGTGTTCTTATTCAGCCTTTAGTTCATCCTTTGGTGCTGTTTTAGATCTTTCTCGTCTTCTTACTTTCGTCCTTTTCTGCCTTTTTTTCTGTGACCTTATCTCTATTGCTCTTGATAAAAGTTCAAAGAAAAACATCAAGATTTGATTACAAAAACATTGTCAGTGCTCACCACATGTAACTACTGGTACAAATTAAGTACTGGAAAGCTTGATCCCTAGGGCAGTGTAAGCTCTCCATTCTAAGGCACCACTTCTACCCCATTCCCCGCCACAGCGAATACATCTGAAACAGGGATTAGCACAGGGGGTGATACATTTGCCAGAAATAATGGCCCGTATTATAAAAGGCGTAGTGGGTGGTGCAGAGAGACTTAAAATGACCAGCTGCTTTACAGCAAGCCAACAAGCAACTTTTGCACAGCAGAGAAATTGTCATATTTCTTCAGTTACTAGCTGCCAGGTTTTGAAAATGGTGGAGGTTGGCAGTTGGGGGCCCAAGTAGGGCCAGTCTCACACTGACGGCATAATTGATGCTTGACAGTATCACCAACACTCAGTAACCAGGGCTGGCGGCCTAACCGAAAGTGACCAGAGCTGCTAGACTTTGGGAATATAGTGCTGTGCAAAATTGCAAAGCAAGTAAATAAAATGCCCACGCTGACTGTGTACTGTGATCATACATCACACCCACCTCAAATCCCCGAGTGATTTGAAATGGTGGTTGAATAAAGAGCGTAGCCATGGAAACCACACTTAAAAAATAAATGCAAATACTGCTAAACTGCTTAGTTTCAAAGGTGCGCCTGCACAATGTGCATGTATCTTGGAACACATGTGGAGGTATTAGCACATAGATGCAAAGTGCACTAATAGCTCCAGCACAAATAATGTTTACATCCTTACTCCTCTCCACACCGTCCGTAGATGTTATTGAGTTACACAATTTTATTCACTCGTTATTGAGATACATGCTGGAGTTAGCATGGGTATTTTCCCACCAGTCACAATTTGGCGGTATTTTCTTTGTAAATCTAGGAATGATGGCAAAACCTGCTTTTAGTCAGCACAAAGGCAAAACTGGAGTGTGTTCAATTATAACAAGACATCAGTAATAAACAAGCAGGCCAGCAGAAGCAGCAGAGCGTGCTGCATTGAAACGCATGTTAAGAGCATGAAGGAGGGGGCGAGTGAAGCTCCGCCGCCCCCACCCTCCCAGATACAGACTGGAGACTTAGAGCTGTCACCCCACCCCCCCCACCCCCCACTCTCCTGGTATGGATGCACAGTCTACCCCAGGTCCATGGCTTCCCTACTCGGGAGAGTGCTAGCAGGTGAGACGAGGAAGCAGCTCACTGAAGAAGAGCTCATGAGGAAGAGCGCTAAAGTACCACAGGAGCCACATACACCGCTCCAACAATGCACACAAACTGCAGGGTCGTGCGCACCGAGCGCGACCCAGCAAATTATAATCACCTGGTCCACCCATCCGAGGGGGGGTTCTGGATGGTCTAGCCATTCCTTTGGGTGAAAGGGATGCTCCCCTGTTGTGCACTGGTATCTTTGGCTCACACAGAGTGGAACTTGTAAATATAACCTGGCTGGCAGTAACATGCTCCCTTGTCCCAATTTGGCCACCCATGCTGCAGCCTTATCTTGGTGCCTTCTGCCTTCATGCCGAGTCTGTGATGCCCATACAGGAGGCAGGGCAATTGCATGCTTTCGACCTTGTTTCTGGCTTGGAAGGAGGTGGAAGCCGCCCCCCTGTGCACCGCTTCTTGTTCCTCGGGCAATACTCCATGGGAGTTACCTTGTCAGAAAAGGCTGGACAAGCACCTGACCTGCCATTATCCATTTGCAGGATCTGATTCTTAAATGACACACACCAAAACCAATCCAAAGTATGGGAAGAGTCAGGCCCCACAAAGTACACACAATAGATTGCCTATCCACGCAAGCGCTGTCTAGCTTCAACCTAATGATTATTATTCTAACTTCAAACATGGTGATATATAATTTTACCACTCTTTTTAGGTTCAATAACCCAAGTAGGCGGACTAAAAAGCACAATGTGTAAAAAGAGTTTCTTTCGTCCAATACAATGATGTCCTCTGTCACCCAAAAATATAAAAAGTGGCCTCCTTCATTATGAATGCCTGCACAATATGATGCACTGTTTTACTATGTTCTATGAGCCTCAAATCCGATCTACCATTTACTGAATTATCATTCTTAAATATCTTTTAGTCATTTGTTGTTGATCAAAATGATGACATTATTTTTTGTAAACATCGCAGCCATCTTGACTTCTCAATTCCTCTTTTTGAATTATTTTGTCTAAAATTATTCTTGAATCTCAATAGTGAACTACTGCATGCATCCCCTGAGATTCCCTAACTTAAGATCCGTTTATGGATATATCTAATAACTATTCATAAAATGCCGTTTTTTTGTTAACTATAAGTTCATTTAACTTACCTCTACGACATTGGGTACACGCACAGAATTTTCAAGGGGAAAAATAATACGGTCTGCATTGTAATTGAGGGCCGTATATATGCAGACGGTGGTTTGAGGTGGCAAGAAACATGCATGTGGGCTATAGTTCAAGGAGTGCATTTTTGGGGGTATACTTCCATACTACTTCCTCTAAATTAAGCCACTCGTTTATTAGGCAACGTAGATCTGACCAGACATAGAGACTATTGGGTGTGTTTACTGTGCTACATTGTATCTGTGCTGCAGTCTTTTTCTACCTCTTGAGGTTATTCTGGGCTTCTCAATATTGTTACAGTTTTGCATATGTTTCCTGGTAATTAGTATCACTTCGTTGCTGTTTACCAGGCTGACGTGAAAATCTATTGGGGGATGACAGACATGCACGGTGGCAAGGAAGCCCTTCTCATAGCCCTGCACACACCAAACTAGAGCTGCTCAGAGTTGGGTTTAACTGGAATTAAGAACCAGAACAGAATATATAGTGTCGAACATAGCTTTAAGATCCTGTTAAGTAGGAATGTGATCATCTACAGGAACAATGCCCTGCGCCCACAAGAGGGTAGTCGTAAAATAGTAGGCCCCTGCCCTAAAACATTTACATTAGTCAAACTGAATACATTCTTAGTATGTTAAACTGCAGAATTAAGATCTAATTTTTGGTCACTATCAGTGAAAATGGAAAGTACAATTTTGCAATTTCAGAAACCTCTTTACCTCAATAAAGTTGTGCCTAACTTTCCATGCAGCGTTACATAACTCTCAGTGTAACATCAGCGATGTTTGTACACTACAAAGTGTAACTAGCTCACATTTACCAGCAAAACTAAGATCAAATCATAATCAGGCATGAATCACATGTTTGCTATGGGCTTGTCCTGGGATCATGCTCTTGGTGCTCATTTCCTGCAAGAAGATTGTTTTGAAGTGCTGACGTAATGGCAGATAAGAAGACAAAGGCAACCTGAGACCTTGATTTACCCAAGATCGAACAATCCAGCATTTATCCTACATTAAGTGCATTTAATCATAACTGCAAAAAAAGGAGCAGAGTATTAAGTTAGCAATCTGATTGCACAGGAGCACACAGTTTGGTGACATGGGCAGGGTAGGAATATAAATTGTGTCCTCTTTTTCCACAACTTACTCACTACACCATACATTTTGTGGATGGTAATGCTCCTCAACTGCCCTCCACAGACCAAATGTCGCTTGTTGGACTTGGCCCTTCTGGCAGGTTCCCCCCTAAACTGTTTGCTCTGTGCTTGTGACCTAGTGGTAGTGATTTTTGGTTTCTGTGCACTTTCACGGTGTCCCAGTGGAAAGTGCGCGCACACTCTGAGTGCGTGGAGTAAGGTTGGCCTGCCCTCCATAGGAATGCATTGGGAATGTCTGTGTCCCTGGTAGTTCCTGATGTGTGAGGTGTGCATGCTCGAATTTGGTATGTGCGAACTCGTGAGAGTGAATGCTTCGTAATGATGTATGGGGCATGATTGTGTCTTGCGTACAAGTGCCACTTCTAGACATGGCTGTACGTGTGCTGTGAGGGTGCTGGAGTGTGATTGGCTGGAGATGGCTGGGATGCGAGGCTCCAGGATGTCTGGATGGGTCTGCCCAGTGGTGAGTGCTGAGATTAGCATGCTGATGTGAGGGGAGGAGTGCACCTGTGTCCTGAATGAGGCTGGGTTTCCCCACACAATGCTGGCACTGCCCCCTGTGGTGCGTCTAATGACCCTAGTCCTGCCAGTGAATGAAATGGGTGGTTGAGCCATCAAGAGTGCTCCAAAACCAGCTGTGACTGGTTTCTCCCCCACCCTGCACCTACAGACAAAGAATTTACTAGTATAAGAAGGGGCTGTGTCCCCTTAGAAGTTGTTCTCTTCCAGGATCCGGAGGGGGCTGCTGCTGCTGCTGGGCCAGAGGACCGCTACTTGGGTTGGCTCCCTGCCTGGAGACCCAGTGAGCTGGCTCTGGGCCCAGCCTTTCCCCCCCTTCACACCTGAAGAACTTTGCTGGACTTGTGGACCCTTACCTGGGCTCTAGCGCTTGGAAGCGCTTCATTTGGTCCCCCATGCCAGAAACCGGTCCTCGGAAGCTTGTTTCCGGTCCAGGGAAGACATGGCTTGGCAGTTCGGGCTACACTGTTCCCATGAGGCACAGGGTCAGACTGATTTGCATATAGCCATGTCTGAACTGGGGTGGCAGAGTGGGCTAAAGAACGGTAATGGATTAAACCCAGATCTCTTGACTGGGTGTGAGTGTCTGATTGATTCAGAAGCTCCGTCCATCACCAACCCCTTTTGTACCTCATTTGGTCCCCCAGTGCTTAGTAGCGCTTTGCTGTATTTCCTCTAGCGCTGGGAGCGCTTTAGTTTCACTCGCACCTCTGTGTGTGCTCCCCAGCGCTGCAGAGCACTTTCCTTTCACCCCTAGCGCTCTGTGCGCTTTATTTTGCTGATAGCGCTCAGTGCGCTTTATTTTGGGAAGCCGGTGCACACCTGGCGGGATTACCCCTATCGCCGCCGGCCCGCGACCAGGAAGTCAGGCAGGCCGGGGCAGGACAACCGGAACCAGAAGTAGGAGGGCGGGAGCCTACCCCGCCTCCCACCGAAGACTCGCGGCCGGTTTAAGCACCAGAGCAAGCAGGAGCCTACTCTGCGCCCGGTGTACTCACCTGGAGAGGGAAAGGGAGCGTGTTGGTTCCCCCGCGGGGCTCCCCTGAGGAAGAGAGCCCCGCCCACCGCCATTGCCAACACCTGGCCCCCAGGAGCAGGACCGGGGGAGGAGGAGGACGCCGCCTGCACTGAGGACCCTCCGCCTGAGAGCCCGGTGAGTGTGCACGGGCAGGGGGAGGCTCAGGGGGCATTTCCTTTCCGAGTCCCAGGGAAGGACTCCACCGGCGGGGGCATTCTTCTTTGTAGAGTCCAGGAGGGACTCCCACGGGCCGCACCTGTGATCACCGTGCCCTGAGAGGCTCCAGGGCCCCACAGTTATCCTAGAGCCTGAGAGGCTCGTGTGGGGTAGTCAGTTCTTGCAGAGCCCCGAGAGGCTCAGTGGCAGCCACACCTTTGTGTTTAGAGTCCAGCGAGGCTCTGGGTGGCAATTGTGGACAACTGCTACGTTTAGGCTTGTGTTCAAGGCTGCCTGCGCAGCCTGCCTGACACTGGGACACAGGGCGTCCTAGCCCCCACAAGGCCAGTAGGACACAGGTGGTGACTTGTGTGAGAGTGGTGCAATTGTTCTTTTTCTGCACCTCTGAATGTGTTTTTATGCATCATGTGCCTTGTTCTACACCGCTGAATGTTTTTATGCATCATGTGCCTTGCTCTTACACCGCTGAATGTATTTTATGCATCATGTGTTATCTGCACCTCTGAATGTGTTTAGGTTTCATGTGTTTTCTCCTACACCTCTGAATGTATGTTATGCATCATGTGTTATGTGCTTATACCCCTACAGGTATTGTCATACTTAGGTGGTTGTTCTTGCTAGTACAGATGGTGCTAGTGAGGTCCTGGTTCCCTGCGTGACCTGTTCCTAAGGTGGTTAGGATTGCGTAGGTGGTACTTAAACTGTTACCAGTGATTACTGGTTGTGTGCTTTATGTTCTATTTTGTGTGACAGTGATTTATACTCTATGTTCTAAGTGCTATTTCTAACAGTATTTCAAGTTCTAAAAGTGCTGATTACTGACAGTGGTCCATGTGGCCCTGTCTTGTACATATCCCCTGTAAATTCTGCCCGTGCCTGTTGGCACATTGTAAAGTGTGTGTTTTATCTAATGTGTTTTGGTATAATACAAAGGCTAATTTTATATATAACCTTGTGTGGAGTTTCCTTTGTGGTGGGCCTTGGGTGTTGTTGCTGGGGTGCGTGCGCAAATACTTAACTCACATCGCCTCCAAGTTTAGCCTTGCTGCTCGCGCCACGTTACCTAGAGGGTGAGCAGGGGTTATCTTGGCGTGTAACTCCCTTGCCCTGACTTAGGAGTGGTGGTCTCTGACTGACTTTGGCGCAAGCCCTGGCCAGCCAGGGATCCCATTTCTAACATCACTCTATTGGAGGCCCTGTCAGATTTTATTACAGTTTTTACTGACAGCATATTTTGGTAATGCCATATCAGTTTGGACGCAGCCAGATGCAAATCAGTCCTGATCCTGCTCCAGTGGGAGCAGTGCAGGCTGAACTACCAGGCAAGGTCCACCCTGATCTAGAACACATGCAACCCAGAACCGATTTCCCCCTAGTCAGGGCTTATCAGCCTGGTATAGCTTGGTTCCAGTGACATCTGGCCTGGTAGTTCAGGTTGGACATTTCCCACTGGGGCAGAGTCTAAACTGATTTGCATATGGCTGGGTCTAAACTGAGGAGGCATGTTGTAAAACCTAACAATGAATTGAGATGCGGCCCCAAGCAACTATCAGTGGCTTCGATTATTTTAAGCATTTCATCCATCACTTCTTTCTAGACTTGAGTGTCTATGTAAGCATGAGTAGGTGTTTTACAGTACCACATCTGTCATTATAAAAACATAGTGAGCACAACGTTTTGGCCCAAAGCGTTGATTACACCTATTTATTTTCTTCACCACTCATAATGTTCTATTGTCAATTAGTATTTTTCTCTAAGCTTGCTTAAGCAGCTTTTTTCGCCTTAGAATATTAAGTGTACTACAGTAGTATCTTGGATATCCAATTTGAAATAAATACTGTTGGAGCACCAATGGTAAGGAACACTACCCACCATGGACGCTGCCCAGAAATCACCTACTGCCCCAGGACTTAGAGAAATGGCCTCACAATTTCCCTCTACTTTTAATCCCTCATCCTTAAATTGAAGAAGTCACACCTTCACAGCACACACAAAATGAAGGCAATTCACTGAGGTGGGTAGAAATCCTCACCTTATCTGCATCAACTGGCACCAAATGGCTTGACATCAATGATGGCTTTACCACATTACCAAAATATGGTCTCTTTTGCCTGTACTGAAACATTTACCCTTCAATGCCTGAGACATCTGCTATATTTGTAATACCTATATATCATCTAAGTTGGTTGGAAAAAAGTGTTAAACCGACACCAAATAATGGTATGTACATTTTTAAATTAAATCCACAGCGTTTTAAATGACATTATAACACAACAACTCTTTTAAATGTTTCAGTAAGTATTGTCGAGCACATCATGCAACTCTGGCCTCATTACATGTACCACCCACACGCCGGTTTGTGTTGTGGTTTCTCTTGTTTCTTTATTTATTCATGGTAACTATTTTAAAAGGGTGTTTCACATAAACATGTGTTGCTCTCACTGTTATTACCTACCTGATATATTTGGACTCCAAGCGAATCTCCTCTCTGCTGATACCCATGTCAGCACAACAATGCACCCACATCCATCCAAACTTCAATACGAATGAGTCTGGAGGAATATCCTTAACCTATAGGCCATAGGCATCAATAGAAGAGCATAAATAGAGAATGTGAAATGTTTGGCTGGTGCGTCGAGCTAGCTACGTTAGACCAGCCATGGCCACCAGTGCCATTGACGGAACGGATGAACCTCATTTGCTAGCCTTGTGTATTTAGTTAGGCATGCACTACTTGAAATTCACTGCTTCTTTATGTTTCATTTGAACAAATATAATGTTTCTGACAGTGAATCGTTCTGTCACTATATGTTTCTTTAGCTGGCAGCCACCTGGTCCTTACAAGTGGTAAATGTTAAGTGTCATCGTTATCGTGAATATCCCATGCTAGTTATCGGTACAAAAGGGGGTGGTGATGGACGGAGCATCCAAATCAATCAAACACTCACACCCAGAGTGGGCTAAAGAACGGTGATGGATTAAACCCAGATCTTTTGACTGGGTGTGAGTGTTTGATTGATTCAGATGCTCCGTCCATCACCACCCCCTTTTGTACCATGCTAGTTATCAGCCCCAGTGTCTCCAAAGAGACAGAACTAACTGTGCTGCTCTGTGTTTTATGCGTCATGTTAACTTTTATTATGCAGTATTCAACAGAGAGAGTAGAAACTTTTTCTGATGGATAATTCAAACTGTAGATTCCTCACCAGGAGCCAAACTGGTTCTAAAGAAGCTCCTGTGTGCAGACAAGTCCATCAATGTAGTGCTATGAAATTACAAATGCTCAGACAGTTGGCATGCAGCCTAACTCTAACTTATACCTCTACTCCATTACAGCTATCAACAGAGACTTGGTTTTGTTTTTGGCTTTGACCCATGTAGTATGCCAGAGCAGTGTGCATCTTAGTATATGGATAATGATGATGTTGAGGGTGACAGCTTTCTCCCACTTTACTATACTCATGAGTCTTCATACCATCATTTAAAGAACACCAGTGGACTTGGTGACCTTTTGTGAGACAGAGATTGACTCACCACATTGGCCACCGATGGAAGAAAATGCCTCATTTGCAGTGGCGCATGAGCAGGCAGTCAAAGTATGAGCATTAATGCTACCCAAAGCTGAGAGTAAAACACATTTTGTGACAGAAATTGTTCCACTTCAGATGGCGACATCTGAGCCTTAGCTCCCATTTAGTGATGCCCCTACAGCTACTTTGATATCTGTGGTCCAACCAGAAGGTGAAGTGCATAAAAAAGTATGGGAAATATGATGAGTGTAATGGACGTAGGGTCAGCGAACTTGGGGCAAGGCCACAAGAACTATGGAAACTGCTAGTGTAAAATAATCGGAACGCCATTCCCAATAGATCCTGCCTACTTCAACCACTAGTCGAAACTATGCTCTTGCCCTCTGTTAGCTGGCAGGTGACCAGGCGACATAGGCTCTGAGTTTCTGACCAAGCACCCTACACTGCTAATAGAGAATCCGAAAGGATTGATGCCACTGGAATGCACTTGTTTTTTCTGCCAGCCTGGCACTGTGATCTGCAAACGCAGTCTATGTATTGGGCAATATACGCAAACCTTTTGAAACATGGTCAGCGAGATCTGTGACCCAGACTATTCTCTATGGACAACTGCACAGGTTTGCATTTACAGGGCAATTGGCCCCATTATTGTGCTTCATAGACTCTCTGTGGAGAGAAGGTGGGCTTGCTCTGGATGTTTTTTAAATGGCAGATCTGTAGTGCATTCCTTGGGACTGTGAACCCCTAAAAAACAATTTCCACACCAGTTTTGGACATTCGGGGTTTATTCAGAGGTCTGGTCTATAGGCAGAGGCAGCCTTTGTATCAGTTATTCAGCAGGTAGCCAGGGTATTTTGCTGCTGCAGACCAGCAAGGGCACCAGTCCTCTAACTCCTCTTGACCTGCTACAGCAGCCAACATTCCACTTTAGTCTGCCCTCAGCAGTGCATATCCAAGCAGTGGGGGGAGGATCAAGTACTTCCTCCTGGCTTGGAAAATGGTTCCTGTAATTGCTGCTCTGATGAGGTGGGAAGTGGCCTGGGCTGAAATAATAAAAGCATCTGATGGGAGGAGATCTGCTGCCCGCAGATGTCAGTACAGGAAGGGGGCTGGTGGCCAAACTGGTCCTCAAAGGGAGACAGACGGATAGTACTGGAATCAGGCCCACTCCCACATCCTGCACCCCCAGCCAGATGGGAGCCCCTGTAGTTAAGTTAGGAGAGGGTCTGGAAGGGGAGTGTAAGGAAGTGTTAGCTACGACTGTGGGTTGGGATAGCTAGACCTGAAACTCCACAAGAGATTTTCTCCATTTTTATTTTTTGTGAGAAGTGCTTTTTGGGACAAAAATATGCCAGAATTCCAAGGAAGTGTTCATTACAGAGGTTGGGAACTGGAACTCCATTGGTTAGGGGTGCCCTCCTTTTGCCAGCCCAGGAAACTGCAATAAATATGGGAGAGCCGCACAACACCTCAGATCCCTGCCTGAAAATATCAAGAGGAGAATGATCACTGCCTGAACCCCTAGTCTGCACCAAGATAGGACTGCACTCACTGTGACTGCACCTGTAGCACACTGTGGTCTTCACAAAAGGGGCTTTGCCTTGCTTTAGAAGATTAATGCATGAACTCCCTGAAAGCAACAAATAGAAAAGAGCTACAAGAAGTCACCTGCAACACTTCCACCAAGACAAGCCCAGCTGACCAGCTTCACCTGGACTTTGAAGGATTTGATCAAGTGCATAGTGACAATTGTAGTCCCAAACTTCCCAGAGCCAACTCAGAGCTTCTGAACACTTGACTGGTGTTGTGGACATTTAAAGACCCAGTAGAACCTTCTGCAAGAAGATCCAGAAATCTGAGAAGATTTGGACAACTTGTATTAGATAGCTCCATAAGTTCACCAACCCCTGGGATGGAAGTCAAGCAGGTGACATCAAACTGCGACGCGGCCTGAAATCCAGGTTTGCCTCAGTGAAAGCTCTGAAGCTCTTTGTCATCGACAAAGAAAACAAATGCCTCCAGGAATCACTGTGGCAAAATACTCAGTCAGATTTCACAGAATTCCACGAATGGGCGGAAATAATTACAGGAGCTCGTTCTGCACTGAAACATCAGTGCCAATGGTGCCAAGTGGTGTGCCAGAGGCTTCTAGAGTTGATTTTGATGCTGCTCAAGTAGATTGTCTACTTGAGAGGCAGCTTTCTAACTGCAAATGGTCGTGGCTGCCCTTTTCGGAAACATCTTACTGGGTGCCCTCCCAGTGACAAATAATTGCGCTCTCCAACTTACCATAAGTGAAACTCCTAACATCATCGGTGCTAGAGATTGCATTCTTTTTTGGCTGGGTGTGAGCAGAAACCCCAATACTAGTCAGCGTGAGGCACAAGCTATCCACAAATTAACCTGTGCTCACCCTCTGGTAGCTTGGCAAAAAGCAGTCAGTTTTAACTTGAATGCAATGTGTAAAGTATTTGTGGACTTCTAAGAAGGCTGCGAGAGGGGTAGGTCAAACGCGAATCACAGCTCAGAAGACTAAACTGCATTAATCTCACGGTTTTGTGCCTTGACCTAAGGGTTGGTTTACAGATATCTATTAGAGTGAGCATATTCTAGATACATACTGATCTTTTGCACCACCACTACGGATTATCATATAGAACTATACTCTGACACCTGTCCTGAATAAGGGGAGGATATTCACTTAATTGTTCCTGGTCTTGAAGAAACACCTTGCATTCCTCCTAGACCAATAGGGCGTGAAACATGTAGGTCGACCTGATTTATGAAACCTCAACAGCTTTTTACACTGCACATACCAGATAGTATTGCTCCTTAGCTTTGTGCTCACTGTCCACATTTGTTTTTTAACCCAAACAAAGGAACCCTGAATAAAATTTAGCTGGATCCTCGTTAGGTATTTATGGATGACTTATACCATCACTCATTAGCTTCTCAAACCCGCTCACAACATCACGGCTGATAGCGATAAAAAGATCTCCGGCCCTCTCGTGGGGCCTGTGGCGCATTGCAGCACCAACCCCACGAGGAGCAAAAAGCCTGATGATGTAGCATGACACCTGCATGGGTGTGTGTGGGCAACACTTCCAAATAATAAATAAAAATAATAACCGCTCCTCCACCCTTTACCACCTAGGAACAAGTACTCCCTCTGGTTATATAAAGTATTTGTGCAACACTTCAAACAGTAAAAACTGAAAATACCATACAAAAAGATACCACACCACTTTAGAAAAATGGAAAATATTTTAATAAATAAAACAAGACCAAAATGACAAAGAATCCAATAAGTTGAAATGGAGATTTTAATAGTTAAAGATTACATTGTAAATCAACACTTATAAGCAATAAGCGCTTTCTTGGGATATTTGGTCATGCCTTTACCGGGACAAAGTCAAAAGTTCAGGCAAACCGTGATGGAGCATGGGCCAGCTACACATAACAGGGTTCGTCTGCTGGACAAGAGTGCCTTGAGCCTGGATTTGTCGACATCGAGGGATGCGTTGTGCAGTCAATGCGATGCGTTGGCGTTGAAGCAATGCATCAGTGACTATCCACGCGATGCACTGGTTCTGATCCGTGCAGCAGTGGTAATGCATTGGCTCCGATGAGTGCAGGGGCTCTGATTCGGAGTTCCTGGCATTGTCGTTGAGGCTGCCATAGTCGGATATGCGAATGCCCTGCGCCGGGTCGAGCACTGCTCCGTGGTGGTTCTGAAGGCAATGCGTCAGGTCTGATCCATGCAGCAGATGCGAAGCTCCAGTTCTGGTCAAGCAACAGGAGTGATGCACCAAACCTGATCTATGCAACAGGAGTGATGGTATTGTCCTGATCCATGCATTGGCGCTGATGTGCTAGTTTGAGGGAGGATGCATGAGTTTAGCTGAAGCAAGCACCCGAGGGCTCACTTCCATGGGTAAAGAGCTGGGGTGAAACCGCTTGGCAGGTCAGACTCACAGATGGTGGAGTGTCCATGCGGAGGAGGTACGTTTTATGTCCATTAGACTTCAGGTCAGGAGGCCTACCAGTTAGCCCTTGGAGTCACTCTGGGTTGGAGTTCAAGTGATGCAGGTCCAGTCCTTCTCACCCAGGGAAGAGTGCAGCATGTCCGCACAGTAAAGCAGTAGACCAGCAGAGTAGCTGTGGTAGTCCTTTTAGCAAAGGGGGTGGTGATGAACAGAGTGTCTGAATTAAGCAGACCACTCTTACCCAGTCCAAAGATCAGGGCTTGATCCATCACCGTTTTTTAGCTCACTGCACCATCCCAGCTCAGAACTTGGTTATATGCAAATTAGTCTGACCCTGGCCCAGTGCATCATGGGAACAGGGCAGACCAAACTACCAAGCCAATTCTTACACTGGGAAGGAAACAAGCTACGGGGGACCGGTTTCTGGCATTTCAGCCGTCTTTGGCCCGGCTTGCTTGAATCCTGATAGTGCAATGAGCAAGGGGCTCACATCTGAGTATACCCTTCCACGCTTATGGTGGACAAAAATGATTCAGAAAAGGGGGTGGTGATGAACAGAGTGTCTGAATTAAGCAGACCACTCTTACCCAGTCCAAAGATCAGGGCTTGATCCATCACCGTTTTTTAGCTCACTGCACCATCCCAGCTCAGAACTTGGCTATATCCAAATTAGTCTGACCCTGGCCCAGTGCATCATGGGAACAGGGCAGACCAAACTACCAAGCCAATTCTTACACTGGGAAGGAAACAAGCTACCGGGGACCGGTTTCTGGCATTTCAGCCGTCTTTGGCCCGGCTTGCTTGAATCCTGATGGTGCAATGAGCAAGGGACTCACATCTGAGTATACCCTTCCACGCTTATGGTGGACAAAAATGATTCAGAAAAGGGGGTGGTGATGAACAGAGTGTCTGAATTAAGCAGACCACTCTTACCCAGTCCAAAGATCAGGGCTTGATCCATCACCGTTTTTTAGCTCACTGCACCATCCCAGCTCAGAACTTGGCTATATGCAAATTAGTCTGACCCTGGCCCAGTGCATCATGGGAACAGGGCAGACCAAACTACCAAGCCAATTCTTACACTGGGAAGGAAACAAGCTACCGGGCACCGGTTTCTGGCATTTCAGCCGTCTTCGGCCCGGCTTGCTTGAATCCTGATGGTGCAATGAGCAAGGGACTCACATCTGAGTATACACTTCCACGCTTATGCTGGACAAAAATGATTCAGAAAAGGGAGTGGTGATGAACAGAGTGTCTGAATTAAGCAGACCACTCTTACCCAGTCCAAAGATCAGGGCTTGATCCATCACCGTTTTTTAGCTCACTGCACTATCCCAGCTCAGAACTTGGCTATATGCAAATTAGTCTGACCCTGGCCCAGTGCATCATGGGAACAGGGCAGACCAAACTATCAAGCCAATTCTTACACTGGGAAGGAAACAAGCTACCGGGGACCGGTTTCTGGCATTTCAGCCGTCTTCGGCCCGGCTTGCTTGAATCCTGATAGTGCAATGAGCAAGGGACTCACATCTGAGTATACACTTCCACGCTTATGGTGGACAAAAATTATTCAGAAAAGGAAGTGGTGATGAACAGAGTGTCTGAATTAAGCAGACCACTCTTACCCAGTCCAAAGATCAGGGCTTGATCCATCACCGTTTTTTAGCTCACAGCACCATCCCAGCTCAGAACTTGGCTATATGCAAATTAGTCTGACCCTGGCCCAGTGCATCATGGGAACAGGGCAGACCTAACTACCAAGCCAATTCTGAAAGGTCTATCTATTCACAATTTGGAATTACACTTAAAAACATTTATAAGGTGATCCTAATGTTATCCAAGGAAAGAGAAAGGCCTCACATTAGTGAAAAACGACTTTAAGAGTTCTTCACTACCAGGACATGTAAAACTTAAAAGTACATGCCTAACTTTTTCAATATTTCCCCCTGCCCTTGTGGATGTCCAGGACCTACCTTAGGGATGAATTATATGGATTAAACAGCAGCAGTGCCTCCATTTGGGCAGAGGATTATCTCCTCTCTGCTGCAAGAGCAGCGGAGATGAAAAATAGAATTGTAATAAAATTAATTTGTTACCATTTTATTTACGCTGCGGGGTTGGGCAGGGCCATTGCTGTTGATTTGCAGCTGGGGAGGAGTTGTGCCCACTCCTGTTTAAAGTGCGCATATCACTTTGGCTAGCAATCTTGCGATGGCCAGCCTGAGAAGCATATTTAAACCTCTCCAACCCAGCTGTATTAAACAGCTGGGTGGAGAGAAGGCACAGGTCTCCAGTCCCTAAAGGAGCATGGAGCCGACCGCTCCAACCAATCCTGGCACTTCTCTCATGCTGCTTAACATTATCAGCATTATGAGGGCAGTGTCTGGAATAGTAGAGGGGAGATGGCTGGGGCTCTGTAAAGTGATCACTCTGCGGTTAGGTAGAGTTTGTGCCAGAAAGAGGATTACTAAAAGTAAGTAAGTTGCTCATTTGAAATAGGTGGTTTATGATGGCAAAAACTGAATGATGGAACTGGTTATAGGCCAATGAAAGCTCATCATGTCAAAAGTGATTTCGATTAATTGCTTTCTACAATACAATAGGATTTGCAGAGCACTAATTACCACCCGTGATGGTATCCAGGCACAGTGGGGGGTGTGCTGCTGCTGCGGGCTGAACAGTCAGGTTTTCGATTTTTTTTAACTCTTGGAGGGTAGGTGTAGATCAGAGTTGCATAGGGAGTTTTTTCCAGTGTTTGGGAGCCATGTATGAGACAGCATGTCTGGAACTCATGCTTTTTTAGATGCGGGGTGTGTGGGCCAAGTGGAGGGACGCAGAGCTTAGTTGGTTGGTGGGTTGGTGGAAGTTAACACTGTGGTTGAGTTAGACAGGGCCCAGGTTGTGGACGGATTTGTAGGCATGGGTGAGTGGTTTGAACAGGAACTGTTTGTTTAGAGGGAGACAGTGTAGTGCCCTTGGGTGGTGGGTTATGTGGGCTCATCTTGGGAGGTCGAGGATGAGTCTTGCTGCTGAGAGGGGGTTGCCATAATCCAGGTGGCTGGTGATGTGTGCCTGGGTGACTGTGCATCTAGTGTCAGTGGGAAGCCACTTAAAAATCGTGTTCACCATTTGGAGAATGTAAAAGCATGCTGAGGAGATGGCGTTTGTCTACTTTTTCATCAAGAGTTTGCTATTGAGGATTATACCTTGGTTTCTTGAGTGCTGTGTGGGGTGTGTTTGTAAAGGGGGCTGAGTTTGGTTGACCGCCAAGTGTCATTCTGGGGACAGGGGTGCTCCTGAAGATGATGACTTCCATTTTGTCAGTGTTGAGCTTGAGGCACTTGTTCTGCATCCAGCTTGTGACATCGGTTATCAGGCGCTGTTCTAGCAGGTGGCAGTGTGCGCCAGGCCCACCCAAACATGAGCCTGGCGCACCCAAACAGGAGCCTTGGCCCTCGTAGTAAGGGCTTGAAGGCAGGCGTGCAACAGCATTGGGCTCAAAGGGCTGTCTGTGTGTGTGTGGGTGCGCCTGGGCTGAGGCAGCTTCCCGGGCACACACACACAGACAGTTTTTGAGATTACCGCAGCCGCACCTGAGTACTTCACAGGTCTTTAAAAGACCATTTACATGTTAACGAGGCTTTGTTTATTTTTCCACACCTTCATCTCCACATGGCAAAGGTGGCAAATCCTTTCTTTGTTAACGGTCACCTTTGCCTACTGTTCTGCTGTGTGAATATTTCTTTTTCATGCAGCACAGGAGAAAATACGTTTATTTATTCCTATTCACCTTTCCTGACCCCTGCAGCTGCTTATCACATTAGGCTGTGCCACAAAGTTTGACTAATGGAGGAGTAGGTAAGAGAATGTGTTACTATTTGTTTTTCTTTTTAAAATCTGCACAGGCCCAGCAGGACACATACTTCATGTGCTTCATTTAAAAAGTTTTTATCATTATCATGGCTGATGCAGGACAACAATAAGACAATACCAAATGCCCAGATAACGCTGGTGATTAATGATCCTGCTGGAGAGCAATCATTTGTTTGTTAGTAGTTTTTAAATGCAGCTAATCTGTATTTTAAGTGGAAGATCAGTGGGTTACTGCCTTTGTCACAGAGATCCTTGTATTACTTGCAGTTCAGAAGTTACAATCCTAACATAGGACAGAGACCAATGAACTGTCACTAAAGAGCTGCATACAAACATGAATGGTATAGTTAGAACTTCGCTTTTTTTGTTTTGTGATATAGTTAAAACTTCCTCAGCCTTTCAATATTCTAATATTGGTAAAATTAGTATGTTTGGGCAGATATACATTTTTATTAGTAAAGCTGACCCCATGGAATACACTTTAAATCCTACGGTTGTGTTTCCCGAGACCAAACCCTCTTAAAATATACTGCCCATCAGTATGGATGACACGTGATTCCTACACCTTGTAATATTCATTGGCTTTTGTTACATTCCCTGTAAACTGATTTGCATACTTGTATGATTCATTGTCTCTGTATAAGGTGTTTGTGGTGTAAAGCACTGACACACACTACACTGATATGAGTAGCGCTATACAACCAAAGAAATGCATATGAGAGAAGGGCTATGTAAAGATGAGTGGCACTGTTGGAGGGTGGCAGTGAGGGAAACTGAGGAGGAGGTAGTGAGAGGGGCTATGGAGCAATGAGGGGCACTGGGCAGTGAGGGAATCAGAGGAAGAGGTCATGGGGTGGAGGGGAGCTAGGGAGAGATGAGGGGCACTGAGGAGGAGGTCATGAGGGGGAGGGGCTACAGGTCAGTGGTGGGGCACCAAAAAGGACTTTCCCTCCAGCGCTAAAGCTGGCCCTGTCACGGCCTTTCTGTTTTTGTTTATTTAATTAGCAGTCGGGTCATAAGAGCTTCTGTGGAACATACTTCTTTAGTGTGTGTTTATTATATTTACTGCTATATTCAATGTTTTAAGTTTGAAGGTGATTTTACTAATGTTTTTACTGGGAAAAATGAAAGTGGAGCCTGATGGTGCCTGATATGGGGCTGGGGCCCAAGGTCAGCTGTGAGATAAGGTGCACTGGAGAGGGGTGGTAGAAAAGTGGATAATCAAGCCTGTATGGGAGTGTGTTGCAGAGTCTGGGGTCAGGTGGAGGTAGTAATGAAGAGGGATTCTCCCTGAAGGCTTGCACAGAGGGAGCCATAGAAGTGTCACTTGCCTGATACTCCCACCTCAGAAACCTCCTCTTCCCATCAAAGGAACATTACATGGAAAAAATACTTTTTGAGAGTGATAATATTTAGGAAGAGATTTGGAAAAGAGTGTGTTTTACTAGGCCGTGTAAGACTAAGAAGAGATAAAGGAGTGCCCTGAAGCAGGCCTACCCAGACATATATGCGACAAATCGAACCCGCAGTGGCCCACCCAAATGCACCCTTGGGCCCCCCAAATAAAAATTCCTGGAGCCGGGCCCGTCGGTTATGCATCTCTGGAAGTTTGCTTTGGTGGTGGTGGTGGGATCTGTGGACAGGGAGAGAATGAGCTGTGTGTTGTCAAAGTAGGAAATGATGTTTATCTCGTGTGCTTTGATCCGGGTGGCTAGAGAGGCCATGTAAGTGTTGGAGAGCATTGGGCTTAGAGATGATCCTTTGATTGTCTTGGAGATAATCCACAGAATATGTCTTTTGGGCCCGAGGAGAAGGGGGGAGGCTTTGGGTTCTTCCTGTACGGAAGGACGCTATCCACTTGAGGACTTTCCCTTGGATTCCCATTTGGTGGAGGCCAAGTAGAAGGGAGTGTTTCAGGGCTGCGGTTTCTTCTCTGTCCATGAGAACTATGATATCATCAGTGGCATCGATCAGGGTGATATACATGCTGTGGTTTACGCAGAAGCCTGACTGGAAGGGGTCCAGGAGTTTGTTTGTGTCCATGTGCTTGGTTAGTTGCATGTTTATAGCTTTTTCTAGGACATTGGCTGGGAAGGGGAGTAGGGATACCGGCTGGTAGTTTTTGAGTTCTTCAGAGTTTGCTGAGGCTTTTTTCTAGAAGCAGATTGACCTTGGAATGCTTCCAGGTGGCTGAGAAGTTGGCATCGTCGATGGTGGTGTTGATGATGGTTGTGAGTTCCTTGCTGATGGCATTGGTTTCCTTGTTGAACATGTGATGGTGGCAGGGATATTTGGGGGCTCCTGAGTGTATGGAACCCCATGATAGTGGTGGTTGACTGGGGTGTGAGTGGGTCCCACTTGGAGATGGTGGTTAGGTTGTAGTCATTGTTGGTGGGGAGTCGTTTGAAGAACGCTAAGGGTGGTTGGGGATCGAAGTGTTCATATAGGGTTCCCATTTTGTCATGGAAAAATTATGCAATGGAGTTGCAGAGGTCCTGGGAGGGGGTGATGCCATTCTCAGTTGCTGTGTTGTTGGAGAACTCCTTGATGATGCAGAAGAGCTCCTAGCGGTGTTTGGAACTGATTTCCAGTTGGGTGTGGAGGGCATTCTTCTTGGCATTCTTCAATTGTGAGTGGTAGTTGTTTAGTGTTTGTTTGCATTGTTCTGTCAGAGTGAGCTTTGCTGATGCGCCAGATCCTTTCCAGTCTTTTGCAGTTGTGTTTTGAGGCTTTGAATTTGTCTTTCAACCAGTTTCTGTGGGTGTGGAGTCTTTTGTGTTGGCGGGGTTTGAAGGGTGCAACTTGTTGGCACAGTTGGTGATCTAGGTGTTAAGCTTTTTGATGGCTTCCTCTGGGTTGGAGGAGGAGCGAGGTGGCAAGGATTTGAGAGTAAGGGTTCAGAGGCCCTCTGTTACTTTCCTCCAGCTCCTGTGGGGGGTTAGGGGAGCTGGTGGGATGACGGGGCTGGGAGTGGAGGAGATCTAGAAGTGGACGTTTAAGTGATCAGGCCAGGTAACTTAGTGGCGTGGCTGTACCAGATCCTGTAGCTGACTGAGTATATGTGGTCCAGCGTGTGTCCGGGGTCAGTGACTTGCTGAGAGAGACCAAGGATGTTCATTATGTCAAGGAGGGTAGTAGCAGTGTTATTATCAGAGTAATCTTTCAGGTGAAAGTTGAGATCCTCTAGGAAGAGGACATCTTTAAAGTTAATGGATAGAGCGGGATGATGCTCGTGAAGGTGGATCAGGTGGTCCATGGGTATGTAGGCGAGGATACCTCTGATGGTTGTTTTGCAGTAGATATTGATCTGGAAGTTAAGGTGCTCCATGAAGGGAGTTGCGTGTATGCGGTCGCTGTGCAGGTGATGATCACTTTATGGCTGATGGCTAGTCCACTGCCTTGCTTGTTGGTGCAGTTGCGGTGGATTCTTTTGTGTCTGTTTGGGATGGTGTTGGCGATTTTGGGTGCAGATGCTGGGTAGAGCCACTTATCGGTGAGGAAGACCATGTCTGGTGTGAGAGAGGTGATGGTGTCCCAGATTTCTGGTGGGCTTGTGGGGCAAGCGAGTGTTGATTAGTAGGCAGTGTATTTGATCCGGGAGGGTGGTGGACAGTGGGTGTTCAAGGATGTATACTTCCTCTGGCCATCCACTAATTAATTTCACATTGATTGTCCTGTAAGAGTGAGCAGTGTTGATTGATATTTTTTATGGTACTTGTGTATGAGTCCAAATCAAATGACTGGCGGGATTTAAAAGTGTGATCAAGAGCATTTAGATACTTTCCTTACTTCTTCTTTTATTGCTTACTTTCAATTTCTGTATTTGTGTTATTTTCTTTGTTATATTTTTCCTTCCTTCCTTGTATACTCTGTTTCAGTCTTTTTCCTTTCACCCTTCCTTTGACCCTTCCTTTCTCCTTTCATTGATTCCTTTCTCTCTTTTTTGTTTCTTCATTCTTTCCTTCTATCAACCATCCAAATTTCTCTTTCTTCGTTCTTCCCAGTATTTATCACATTATGTTTGCCTTCTGACAACTTGTCCTCCTTCAAACTCCCCCTTTCTCTCTACCTTTTTCTTATTTCTTTCGTCCCTTCTTTCTTCTCACTCTCACGGTCTCCATCTTGCTCAGCTGAAATGTGTTATGCGTTGTAACTAAATAACATCAGTAATGAATACGGCATGAAATTAGGTCAACGTTAGGGAGTGCTGTGTTTATCTGGTTTTATTCCTGATGCTGAAGTAAATGCTGTTTGGTTCTATCCCTTAAAAGATCTAGCCGCCAAAGTATTTCTAGTGAACCTACCAATAGACATCAGAAAAAGCAAAATGAATCACCCGATCTTTCAGGGGGGCGATGTATGCTAATGCGTGTATCGTATTCCCCAAGCCTGGGTGCTGCCTGGCACCATTAGCTTGCTGCAAAGGTGAGAAGGTCACTAAAGACTTGATCCTGGCTCGCGCCAGACGGCTGGCTCCTACGCCGCGTGGGGTCCTCTAAGAAGATGGAGTTGTCTGCGCAGCAGCTTAAATGTATTTTGAATACCACCTCATCAAAATGGGAGAGTCTTGAAGCACTCTGCTGCTGCACCGGGTAAGGGGCGGGGGCTCTGGGAGGAGGCACTGCGCAAGAATGCCTTTTTTACATTTTGATAATGGGGTAATCGAAATACAAAAAGCCAGAGTCGTTGGTCTGGTTTTCTGTTGCTGCACCCAGCGGTGACCCTCCTTTGCCGTGGGCGTATTGCAAGACTAGGATGGCCCGGAAATATATCGATTGAAGGAGAACATCGAAAGACAGGACGCTTGAGGATAAAGTAGTAGAAAAGAGAGAGAAACACACCACGAATAAACGGAGGAGCAACGGAACAGAAAAGACAGTGGATCCTGAGAAAAGGAAGAATATAGCATGGTCGTAGCCACAGACATGTTGTTCTCTTTTGTGTCCCATGTAGCAATTACACAGCCAAGCCTAGCACCATTCTACATGAATGTACGCTTTTACCATGGTGTAATGACACGTCGCGGTAATCAGCTCTTGCATCACTGATTTCCAGGAGAACGCCGTACTGTGCTTTGTATTTTAAAATGCCTCATTTTCCACTCTTTCAGGTGAGATTTTATCCTAGAATGCAGGTCAAGAAAATATGATCACCCGGCCTTCTCGGCTTCTTTGCTAGACACCTCCTTTCCCAGGCTTGCCATCTTAAATTCGTAGTTCTTACACCTACGAGCTACACAACAACTTGGTGTTTCTTTTTTTTTAACATTTCGTGGCTCTGAAAGGGGACATAGAGCAAGAAATAGGGGGAGAAAGAAAGAGACAGAGAGAAAGAGGAAACGAGAGATGTACCTGGTCAGGTCGAGTTACAAAGGGAGGAGATGGGGATGTGGAACAGTTAAAGGAGAAAAAAAAGAGTTAAAGAATAAAAAAGAGAAAGAGCGTGTTTGAGAGAGGAAGTAGAAGTACATTTGTGGGTGTGTGAGCAAAAGGCAGCAAAGGGCAATCTTAGAGCATTAGTGATAGTAGGCGGACATCGCGGAAACTATTTTCTTTTTGGGTTGGCTCATGCTTAGGCTCTCCCCGCAAACTGTTTGGCTCGCCCACCTCTGCTTGTGTACTCACATACGCTGCTGCAAAACCCTGCCCAGCATCTATGAGAATTTCTACATCTGCTGTATTTCTGTTTGACTTGCAAATATTTCTCTTTCAAATCCAAGTAATTACTGGAAATGAAGACTGCTTGATCCCAAAATCGAATCAGGCAGATTTCAAAGAATACATTTGCCTTAGAAAAAATATTCCTGAAAGGGGAAACTGGTATTTTCAAAATAGGAACAACTGCGCCCTCAAATCTCAGTTCACAGCAGTCTTTGAAAGTGTCAATAATGAACCTATCAATAATTGCCAAAAAACACAGGAGTCAATAATGACATTTCAGCTTGCGTCGCTGGTTTGATGAATTTTTAATACAAATTTCAGTGAATCACAAGTTAGGTTAACATCAGAAGTGCTAATATCAAATGCTGATGCGTTGATCACTGTGGGCCAGGGCATGTCCATGCAGTGCATGTACATGATGAGAAAGTATGGGCTTCTATGCAAGGAGGACTACAAAAAGAGTTAAGGCTGGTGCAGTAAAGCCCACCGCAGACATGCAAGTATATTTAAATACATCACATTTCTAATCCCCCATCACCCTAGCAGCAGACAGCCTGAAGTTATAATATGTTAGGCAAACAAAAAACATTATTTAGGTGAGAAGGACCATAAGATCCAACTGAGGTCACTAAGAAGAACCACAAATGACTATTGTAAGAAATTTGATTATTTGTTGAAGAGGGTGATAAAGCACTGCAAATAATCAATTTAAACCTGTGCTTAACGCTCTTGCAGCTTGACACAAAAAAGTCAAGCTTAATTTACAGGCTCTGTGCAGATTATTAATGCAGCACTTAAACAATGATATACAGCACTCAAGCAGTAATGAAGTTAAAACACAACACGGTTTGTAAAAATAGAGAATATTTCGATCAATAAAATGACACAAAAATGACAAAAATCTATTCAGAAGAACTAGAGATATGCTTTTTCTAATTTGAAAAAAATGGGGCCAAAAAGCACAAAGAACCAATCATGGGTATCTGGTTACTCTGGACCAGGTCAAAGTCAAAAGTTAAGGCCGACCTCATTAGAGGGCAGGTCATATACAGGGACCAGGTTTGTAATAGTATAAACTTTACCTTCAGACTTGAAATTTAACCTTGAGAAAAGTGGTCGACGGGACAAGTTTCAAGCAGGATCTGAAGCAGGCCGCGAAGGGGGCAGGTTGCTGAAGAACGGGGACCTAGTGTGGTCATTGATTAAAGCAGGAAAGCTCAGAGTTGTCGAAGCTTGGAGTCTGGGCCCAGACAGGCCTCAATGTCAATCAGCTTCTGGTTGGCATTAGTCTTGGAGAAGCCCACTCTGTTCAGAATTAGAAATGTTTCAGTATTTGAGATCTCCTTTAGCGAATCTGACCTGCGATTCGACGTCAATGACTTCGGCTGAACAGCATTAAAGGTATCCTGCCATTACATTGGAGGACAACTTGGAAAAACATTTCTAGTTCCAGGTTTTGCTGCTTGGACAAGAGGACAATATTGTAACACCAGCCAAGGGTTCAGTACCTCTGAGGCACCATGTGGGGATTAGTTGTGTTCTGAGAGGGGTATTGTGGGTGCAACTTTTATGCTCAGAGCCAGTCTCTTGGTTAGGAAAGCTCCTGG
Source organism: Lissotriton vulgaris (assembly GCF_964263255.1). Classification (NCBI taxonomy): domain Eukaryota; kingdom Metazoa; phylum Chordata; class Amphibia; order Caudata; family Salamandridae; genus Lissotriton; species Lissotriton vulgaris. The sequence goes on along the minus strand of NW_028246439.1, from coordinate 17,820 downwards.
CCACTCACTAACCATTGGGGTAAAAGTTCCCGGGGTGACCCTACCCACTTTTGCAGCACTTCCTGTGTGTTTTAGTGTAAACTACCCCACAGTTCCCTTTTCCACCTAACTCCAACATGGCAGAAGGCTTCGTCCTCTAGTCAGAGCTCCCTTTGCCCACCCAGAATTGTGGCTATGATAATGAACACGCCTATTGAAACTGCTACGAGATTTGCACAGACATACTGTTATACTGATAAACCAGTTTACTGTACATAACATATTGTGAAGATATTGGGTTTCAGCTAATAGTTATCCTTTTCACATCACCAAGTAGTGTCTTGATTTGTTTTGATCATATTAAAAAAAATGTTCTTATCAGACTTCAGATTTACAAAACAAATGCCCCTTATTTGGGTTTTCCTGACTGTCGATATTTTCTGTAATACTTGTGCAGTTCTTTTATAGGTATTTCATTTTTGCTCTAGGTTAGAAAACATGTCATCCTACAGTCTTTCCTGTACCCATTAAAATTGTCACACAGTACAAAATCCTTTCACTTCTAGTTGGACAAACAAATGTAAATCCCAATCCCCATGTTAAAAGAGTAATCACCAATTTGTTAGAAGTCTATCTGCTAGATGCAACAATGTCCGATTTTGCGAGTCCTTAATTGCGAAGTTTAAGGATTCGCATTTTGGGACTCGCAAAATCAGATGCATGTAGGATTTGCTAAAATATTAGCAATTCCTAAATATTCCTTATCTGCGACTCGCAGAGTGCAATTCGCAAATAAGGAAGAACATCTCATTAATTCCTATGGGCCAAGAGGCCCATAGGAATGAATAGGGAGGATTTCTCAATTTGCGATTAACAATTAGCTGATCGCAATTTGAGAATGCAATTTCAAGGGTGACCGGTGTCAAAAGGACACCCTGTTGCATCCCTTAAATTGACCTGGACACTGGTATTGCGCACACACATGTCCCAAGGACATCTGTGTGTGTAACATACAACTTTGAAAGATGCACTTTAGTGCATTTTTCACAGTTTTTGCTATTTACCATGAAGTTTGATTTCACGTAAAATAGCGACCCCTATTATCGAAATCGCTAGCTATTTTACATTTATGCAATAGCGATTTATGCATTTGGGATGATGCATCCCAAATGCATAAATAACGGTCGCAGAGGGGCAGATTCTGAGTATCTGCCCCTTTGCGAACAGTATTTTGCTTGATGCATCTAGCTGATAGTCTGACATGTAGCGCCAGAGTCGAAAAGGTAAAGGTGCACTTTTGTGTAACTTTACAATGTTTTGCTACACAAAGCGAAAATCATCTCTGCTTTCAGGGGATGGTGCTATCCTGGCTGCGGTCTTCCTTAGACGACCAATCTCAGCTGGTCCTCCTTTGACCTTTTTCATCTTCATCCAAACCGCTGGTCTGTGGAGTGCCACAGGCTTCAGCCCTAAGCCTGTTGCTTTTGAATCTTTACTCAGCCCATTTGGCCACTCTTATTGAATCCTGGGGCGTGAAGGTGGTTTCCTATGCTGATGATACGCAAATAGTGTTTTCCTGTAGAGAACAGTCCGTAGCAGCTGTCCATAATTTCAAAAAATAGCTGAAAGATATTTCTAAGTGAATGAACAGCATTTTCCTGAAATTAATCGCAGATAAGACTACATTTCTTTTTTTAAGTCAGGCAAAGCCTCCTTCATCCAATCTTTGGTGGCCTGCAGAGCTTAATCCTCTAGCCGCCTGAGCTAGAAACCTGGGAATCAGGTTGGATACCTGTCTCTCCTTTATGGCTCAAATTCGGCAGATTTCTTCATCTTCTTTCGTGAAGCTAAGATCTATCAGGAAGCTATTGCATTTTCTCCCAGAGGAAAGCCGCAAGATCCTTGTCCATACATTGTTGACCTCGCACTTGGATTATACCAATAGCCTATACCTGGGGCTTCTAGCTTATCTGAGTCTCATATTGTAGATAATTCAGAACACAGCGGCTAGGATCATTTGCCGGGTCTGTTTTCCCAATTTCTGAGACAGCTTCACTAGCTCCCTGTGACCAAGAGGATCAAGTTCAAGGCACTTGCATTGGCCTTCAGAGACTAAAAGGGAATAGGTCCACATTATCTCAGACAGAGACTCAGCTTGCACCACCAGGAGCGAGCTCTGAGATCTAATCATCTGCGACTCCTTCGCATTCCAAAATATGCCAAAACTTGATGAGATGGCAGGTCCTTCCCGGTAAGGCTAGTAAGCTTTGGAATGCTCTGCCTACCCCCCTACGCGTCGCTGAGACAGAAGAGGGATTCAGGAAGGACTTCAAAACTTGGCTCAGTCAGGTCTAGATTAGCTGGTCAGGCTTTTCTTCAGTTTCCCTTTTAGCACCGGGTCGCCTCGATGGAAGTAGCGGAATGCTCTATAAATGACTTTAATTGATTGATTGATTGAATTTTACTAGTAGTATCTTTACAACTACCTATCTTTTTATTGCCGACTCTCCACCATGAGTGTGGATACTGCTCGTAAAATTCCTTTGTCAATTACATCGTAAACGTTAGCAAAAGTATAAGTTTACCTTTCTGAAGCAGGCCCTTAAACTCAGTAAATGTTACAAGATGAGAATCAACATTTTAGGGTACCTTTATTGTTAATTCAGATTTTGATCTCCTGTATGATTTTTTATGGGGGTGCTGCACCCTTACTTCAAATGCCTATGTATTGTTCAAATTTACAATACAATGGGGTGACCTAAAAATTGTAACCTGTAGGACCTTGGTAGCTTGAGACATAGACAACAATGGTCCTATCGGAATACAAAGGATAATTATTTAAATCACGGAGGGACATATTATATACTTCCTACTTAACAACGTTAGCAACCCCACTCAGATTAATCATAGAGAAATTAGGTTAAAAAAACAAATTGTTAGCTCCAAAAGATTTTAGTGATAAAATAGTGTTCAGAGAAGGTGCTCATGTAGATTTAGAGAAAAGAAGAGGAAGGAGGTTATGGGGCCATTACATAAATTATATATTTTTTCATGTAGTAGCCTATCCAACACATTCAGTACAGAGCAAAATCCTAATTAGTCTGAGTACATTTACTGATTACATATTGCCCCAGTGTGATCCATCTATTGAAGTGAGGCTTTATATGTTACATCAAGGTTTTGACTTGGCATGGGAGGAAAGGGCCAGTAATGGCGGGTCTTCCTCAGGACTGGATAAGGGAGTAAAGAAGGAGCATCCTGGAAACAACGATCATTCAAGTATAGTAAAACCATTTATAATTCCAAAAGAACACAGAAGGCCCGTAGGCTCCTCTTTAAGTGACTATTTCACCTTGGCAATACAGTTTGGTGCAAAGCAGGCAATAGAAGTAAATGTGTTCCAGCAACTCAAGTAAATAAAATAGCTTCATTTGGGGGAACTAATTCCCACCACAGCCTCTTTGTGTATAAATCACCTTAGGCTCTCATGCTGCAACAAAGTAACATTCTGTCATATCTGTCTGTAATTAAGAAGGATGTATCTAATTTAATCCTGCATGATTTAAATAATGTTCCTTTTTCTTCCTATAGGACCATTGTTGTCTGTATGTATTGTTTGAGGAAGGGATTATGCTGAGCCCTTCTGCTGTTGCTGGTTTCTCCCACCTCCTTTTTTATGACCTCATGCAACAAGGGCATGGCAAGGCCAGTGAGTCACCTCATCATTCCATTCTTCATTATTGGGCCCCTACTCTTTGTTCTTTGTTTTTACTGTTTTCCTGGTTCATTTCATTATCAGTCTATGGTCATGAAGTTTCTGTTCCGTACAGCTCCACATCTATTCCCTTTCCTTGCCACATTAAGCTGCAAGGTACCTCATTCTCCTTCCCTTTCCCGTATTTGTACTGATCAGCTTTTGCTTTATTGAACATAAACTATATTCTGTTTTTGAATACGCATGCATATTAGAAACTTCAGCTCTGTATAAAGACAGCTAAAAAGCGATCTCCTTGAACTGCCTCTGTTGCCGTATAATCTGTTATAGAATAGGACACATTTTTTGTGTGCAGAACACACATAAAAAACAGCTCAATAATATGATTGGCAATAAAGTACAAAAAACATATAGCAGCTCATTTATAGAATAAAGGAAGCAGTGACACAGTGCATGTCCAGCTGCGAGGCAATTTAGAAACAGTAAGTTGAGAATCTGCCAAAAATGGGACCTATGGCAGGCTGCCCCTTCCCTATCTCCAGACTTTTACAAGTAGCAGGTACTCTAGGCCAGAGGAAAAGTCCCTTCTGATCTCACCGTGCCCAACTCCACCGGCGCAAAGGGCAATCAATGCTCCAAGGTGCGCCCCACACCTCCTGCCATGCCTGATCCCTTCTACTACCCATACCGACCTGCAGCAGCCCTCTACTCCCATTTCCAGCCTGCTCAGAGCAAGCCAGAATCTGGATAACTGTGGAATTTGGTCTGGAAAAAAAACGTGTCTGCATAAATACTACCAATTCTGGTCTATTTAGCTCGTATTTAAGCACGACAGGGGTGGAATTACCAGCAAGAAACATTAATTTCAGGTACTGGTAATTCTTCTCTCACATCACCAAACTTATATTCAGGCCCCAGATCACAGACTACACACAGGGGCTCATTATGATGTTGGGTGGAAAGCCTCTGCCGGACAGTCAGGATCTTCATTACCACGTCGGCTCCCTTCCGACGACTTGGCCGGTTTACAGTCCCTCCACCCAATTACGATGTTCACGGTCTGAATGTAAACCGGCTGGTCATTCTGACTTGGTTCCCACTGACTCGTGGAGTATTCCTGTCGGTTAGAACCGCACCGTAACCCACAATGGACAGCGTTTGCGCCGTCGGGATTACAATGTCAGTTTCCAACAGCCTTTCTGTGTAAGCCTATCAGACATGGATAGTCTGTCAGAAAGTGACTTGTGGGGCCCCTAGCAGGACCCCTTTGCCCCCGTGGCATACAGTTGTTGGCCGAGAGGGCTTTAAGGTACCCCCTAGTCAAACCATGCATTGTGTGGCAGGTATCATAGGGTGCCTGCCACTGGGTGCAGGGTTTTTCACACACACCCCATTCCCCATAGAAGCCTGTGTTACAACCAGTTACAGCCAGTTCTGGGGCATAACATGAGATCTCATAGGAAACCATGGGAATCCGACTGAACAGTTTTCGGTCACATTGTAATCCGGCAATCGTAACAGCCACAAATCCTAGACGGTGTCGGGCGGAGGCTTTACGCCTGACATGGTAATGAGCACCACAGTGAACTCAAAGCAGACTTATGTTATCTTATGTTATGTTATGTTAGTATGAATTTGTAGAGCGCACGTTCACCCCAGGGTTTCTTGGCGCTGTGTGCTGCTGGGGAACCCGTCCTTGCTTTCCCTGTGAGATGGTCCCTATTGGGCATCCCCAAGGTGAAGCCAGGCATCCGTGGGGGCCGTTGTGGAGATTAAGCAAGCTATTGCCCAGGGTTGCAGCGTGGGACCCATGGTTAGAGAGACACCGAGGTGAGATTTATCGAGCCCGCTGACAATGGTTCCGTACCCTGCCGCGTCGGGAATTGAACCCTGGTCCCGGGCCGACCTCTGCTTCTGGGTCTGCCGCCTCTATACGGTGAGCCACACTTCTCCACCATTGCATATGCAGGTTACGCTTCTCTTAGGGAAACCTACATTTCCATTTCCATTTAAAGCTTGGTGGCAAAATGGGACCATTTTGTGAGTTCTTGTGCTAAATGAATGTTAACTGGGAGAGTGGAGTAGAAGTGAGTTGGAGATGTCATACTTACCTTGGTGTTGCAAGACTGCAGGGCTTCCCTCAATGGTACTTGGCTTATCATGTTAAGTATCATTAGTCCTAAAGAAATGAAATGCGTTAGTTATTGTGGGGGCAAAGACCGTCAAAGAAGCATTTCGTTCGACACTGTTCTTTCAGATTTTCCTTTGGTCCATCAAGTTTTCAGTAAGAAAAAGTTCTTATACAAATTGTTTGCAAAGTATGAAAATATTGCATTTACACTGTCAGTACACCCAAAATGGCATTATACATAAGACACGGGGGACTAGCCATTTGAAGCCTTCAATAGTTCTAAACTTTTGGAATCACAATGTATGACATCAAAAGGCAACAATAACCTTGTAGAACATAAAAACGGGAATAATTCAATAACTTATTCGATGGTTTTCAATATTTTGCAAAAAAAATTGCACTTGTGTTATGCAACTTTTAATGGAATTCCGAGTAAATTTATGACGCTGATTATTTCTCTGAGGGAACATTGTTTGCAATAATATGTGCCCAGATATTTCCAATTGACACGTTTTACATCGCTTAACCGCATGCGCGCTAGCGGGTTTTCCCGCTGCACGCTGAAATTTGAAAATCGCGGCTTTCGTGACAAAGCCAGCTCGTCATGCGCGCAGCGCAGGTAACGCCCATGACGAGCTGGCTTTGTCATCCGCATCGAAGGGGTTAAATGAAAAAGACAGCTTGACTACACAATCCAAGAAGGTTATGACAACAAGTAAAAGTAAACGCTTCGTACGAACCCTCCACCTGCTAACCCTGATTGCATTTTAGGGAATACAAAAAATGTACATAAGAAAAAAAGGAAATCTGCGGTGCAGGAATTCCTCCTGTTTTAATTGAAACTGAAGTCGCTCTTGAAACCCTTTTGAAAGTTAACAAGAATGAATAACGAATGAGTGCACCCAATAGGATAGATTGTGTGGCTTTGACAGTGAAAGATTTTACCATCAGTTTTCAGAGTAAATAAATATCAGTGAGCTGGGCAAAGTATAAGGGTTCGTCTGATACTAAAGATTTGGTGGCCCTGTGAACTGTCTTTGTGAAGGTGATAGTTCTTTATTAAGGGCAACGCGTGGCCTTTGTGAGTGGTATACATAGTTCTCAAGATAGGTGCCTCTGAATTACAGTAATGCTCAAAGTGGAGGATTCATCCTGAAATGTTAGAAATCTTTGACAAGCAATTCTACAGTACAGGAGGGGTGTATTTCCAAATACTTTTTTTCTTTTGACCATGCAGGATTGGTACTAATAAACCCAATCAGCTTCAGAATATCTGTGTCAGGATTCAAATACATCTTGTGCTTAAGTTCTATTGGAAATATTGCACTCTTCCATCTCTCGCCATCTCCACCAGTGATCCCAAAAAGGCGATATCATGGCTAGTGCTAGAAAGGGGAAAAGGAATATGGGTTAAAAGAAAAAATGGAAACAGTGCACTGCGCCACAGTGATTCCTCACTTTTTCTCATTACTGGTGAAAGAGAGGTGTAGTAGGTGTTGAAAGGCGTCTTTAGTATGTTATAGCAACTTAAAAAGATAATGAATGGAATGCTGAACATTGTCAAGCATTCTATGTGCTGAATAACTATTTCAAGCTTCATTACTTTGCACTTTCTGTGGAAGTAGAATTGTAATACCTACTTGATTCTCAATACCTTTTGCTTCAATGTATATATTCAGAATGGGCAGTGTAGTTTTGACCTAAGAATCACTACTGTTCTGCCACAGGATACGTACAAGTTGAATTGACTGCTGTCAATGCTGTTGAAAGTTTATACAATCAAGTATCTTTCGTCCTGTTTTCACTGTTCTCGTAATGTTTATACCTCCGCATTCCACTTCTTTCTCCCACACTTTCTCATTATAAATCAAAACGTATCTTCCAACCCCCTTCCCTGCATACCTGCTATGCTTGTATTTAAAAGCCCATCTTCGTCAACATCGTACTCGAGCAGTAATCCCTTCACCTATTGCCAACCTCCATATTTGAAGCTCTATACCCCTATATTCTCCCTCCCAATTGGCTAGAGCTCCGCACAAGATTCCCGCCCTTGCGTGCCTCCTTCCTCATACAAACTACATATCCCAAAATGCATGTATGCAGTCAAGCATTCCGTCTTTTCATTGCTGTGTCTGTTTAGGTAAAACGTGCCGTATTCTTCAATATGTCCACCTCTAAATCACTCCGTGTGCTTTCTCTGCCACTTGGGATGAACTCCCATATTTTTTTGACTTATGTGGATTTAAAAAGTCTCTTTTGATTTTCTTATTTGTGTACTTGCTAAACCAACGGGTGCACTCCCTGGGTAGGGCTGTAGTTATGAAGTTTTTAAGTGGTGGAGGGATGCACACCTTTTTTGACACATTTCTTTTTTTCTCCATTTTTATCTTTACTTTATTGCCAATTGCATGCAGATCGGTTATTAGGCGTTTGCCCCACTGCCATTGAATTTGTATGTGATGGGGCTACATCTAGCCCCAAAGAACCATTCGCACAGCTTCATGCCGCCCCTTGCGTGCATGTTTTCACCAAAACTTTAACCATTTCTTTATAATATTCCAACTTTTCACCGTAATCTTCTTTCTTTCTCTTAAATCATTCTTATTTTGGTGAAATGTGTCAAAAAAGGTGTGCATCCCTCCACCACTTAAAAACTTCATGACTGGCAAAGAAGCCATTGGCCACAAAAACATAAATGCCAAGAGAGCCAAGATGGCTGTTGCATCTCCAAAGTAAAGTGAAAACACATGATTCCCCTAGATTCTTATAAGTCATTACACCATTCTCACATTCATCAACTCAGCATTCCTCCTGCTATTCCACTGAAACGCGTTGACGCTACTTTTGTATAAGGAATCCAACAAGGGGAGCCATATGGATAAGAGCAGGGATCTTACTTGGTTTTTCCCCCTAAAAAATATATTTGGACCTTCATAGGTAACATAATCTTATCTGTATCAATAGGGTTTCCTCTTGCAGATTGATTTTCCATGTTTTTTCATTGTATTGTACATGTAATTTATTTTTAACTAGTGGATAAGAATTGTATTGTCTCCAGCTCCAGGAGCTGGAGGAGTGGTCTACTTTGTATGCGCTGTACCTTAATCTCAGTGGGTTAATTTCGCTTGATCTTTTCAAGTTTTCAAGGGGGTTTGTGGTCAAGGTAGGTTTATACCTTCTAGGTTGTATGCACTAGGGCATGTATGTTGCTGAGTTGATGAATGTGAGAATGGTGTAATGACTTATAAGATTCGAGGGGAATTTTGTGTTTTCACTGTGATATAGTGCTCGGTCCCTTAGGATATCAAAGCCACCTCTTTCTCTTGTTTTGTATCTCCAAAGTATGTAAGAGTTCATGATCTGCAGTAAGCAGCACCCGGCGCAATGTTAAAATGTTAAAATGTGGAATGCGACCGCCAGAGTGGCGGACGAATCCTAATTCTGGCATGTCTGGCGGCCGGTCCCAACACCGCGATGATGGTGGGTGGAGAATTCAGGTCCACCTACCATCCTAATAGGCCAGTAGGGCACAGTACCCAAAAGTCTCTCAATAACACATTAGAGATGCCCATGGCAGACAATGTTTCAAATGCCCCCAGAATATGTCTATAGGATTGTCTTCAAAATCTCAGGAACAAACTCTTTTCTTCCTCCAGCAGATGAAGCATAGATCATTAATTTCTCTTCTCTCTTAAGATTTATTATTATTATATTCATTCTTTAATATCGTTTAGTATAGTGTGTACGTTTTTCTCATGTAATGAAATTTGCATTCAATTAATAATTTATAATTTAATAATGGGTTGTTAAATTTGTTTGGGAATAGTTCGGTACAACATTTCAATAATATATTTATTTATTTTACATTATTTTTATAATAATGCAATATTTAATTGCTAATTATATGTAAATGATGTAAACTATTAATTAGTATTCAAATGATTTAAGTGTGTTTTATGATTTTTGATGTGTAGCTTAAATTGGGTGAGAAGTACATTTATACTTTTTTTCAAATTAATTTTGTATGCTAATTAATTATTCAATTAGTAATCATGCAAATTATTCAATTCACTATTTATGTCAATTGTTTGCTGTATTTTCATTAACTAAATGTGTATTCATTGATAATTGCATCTAATAATACGTTTTCCACCTTAAATGTTATAGTTTCTGTTTGTTTCAATTGTATTTGTTTTATTTATTTCTAATTTAAAGTTAGCTTTTGTTTATTTATAATTTAGGTGTTTATTTTAAATGTATTTATTTTATATTCTTAAAATATTTCTGTATGCATTTTTTAATTTATTATAATTACATTTATTTATAATGCTTTTATTTATTATTTTTTTAATTCTTTTATGTGTTATACCTTTTATTGTTTTATGTTGATAGGTATGTACAATTTTTAATATTTACAAATTAGAATGGTATATCTAAACCTTCCTACGTCCAGCATTTTTCCTGATTTTGCTTATGTTGAAGTGAGAATAGTAAATCTAACCCCTCCAAAGTCCAACACTTTCCTTACTGTAGTGTGAATTAGAGTAGAAAGAGTAAATCTAACCCTTCTAAAAGTGCACCAGTTTTCCTTCTTTTGCTTGGATTGGAGTCGAAATAGTAAATCTAACCCCTTCAAAGTCCGACACTCTCCCTGATTTTCCTTAAATTGTGGTGGAAATATTAAATTCAACCCCTCCAAAAATGCACATTTTACATATCCCTACACTATGTGGCAGGTACCATGCGGGGCCTGCCAGATGGTTCAGGGATATGTCTGAGGGCCAGGGGGTAAAGGGCGCCCCATACGGGCCCCCAATGTCCCTTTCCCCCTGCCTTTTCATGGCAGGTAAACCTCCATGAAACGGCCGGTAGGAACGGACATCATAATCCCTATGGTGGTGCCTAACAGGCAACGCCACCATTGTAGGGATTGTGGCTTCCTCCGATGGATCAATGGGCTCATGGAGCCCATCGGATGCGTGGCGGTCGGTCGTTCCGATCGCCAACCATCCGTCCTCCATATTACAAATGCAATAAGCCGGGCGATAAACAGTGTTACAATAGCGGTCCCATCGTCATCGTAATCAGGCCCTTATTTCGAAACAATAAACAGTTGATTCAGTGGACAAGATCGAGGATAACACATGAATATGGTTTTCCAGTGATGCATCTCCATTGTGGGCTTTGTAAGTAGGTTTGGTATGTTGTTCAATGTTACCCTTTCTAAGTACTTAACATGTACTGCTAAACCGAATTAAAAATAGTGACATAACGCACATATCTAAAGACCACCTCCAGTCCAAGTGTATAACCTTACGTTTACCTGTAGCATCTCGAAAAGGGTTCACCGTGGAGCAGCCACGTCACATCTCTGAAAATGTTGCTTTGCTATTCTAACAAGATGCAGCTAGTATGTATGTGCTCGTTGGGAGAGGGCCAAAGATTCCTTCTGTAATCACCTCATGCAGAACAAGTTTTGCTGGAGTCAGTTTGAAAGATATATTGCCAAGTAAGAATGTAATGAATTCAAAATGGAGAGTACTTGGCATTCATTTATACCGCCTTCGACCAGATGAAGAATATTCTCTGGAGAGTTTCTTTGACTTTTGTGACTTGCCTTTTATTGCTACTCAAAAGTTTTCTTTTACTTTGTAGGTCGTGGTGAATGAATGTTTATTATTTCAATATAAAATAGGTCATTCATATCTTAAACTTCATGAGCGTATCATTGAAAAGTAATTTTTTTAACTATTAAGTTCAGACTCTTTAAATACATCCTAAAACATACTACTTCAAATTGGGTGCTAAAATACATCTAAGAAATTTCAGTTTGTCCTGGGTTTGCAATGGGCAGTGCTGCCTGATCTAGCAATATGTGTAGAAATGGGGAATGATCGTTGCAAATTACTTCTGTGCCTATCCTTGCACCCATTTTGTGCAGTTTTGTACAACCATCTGCTAGCTGGTGGTACTTTGTGGCAGTGACAGCTCGCACAGTAAACCCTGCGGGTGGTGAGCTGGGTCTTTGGGGGGAGGAGTGGAGTGCGACATATGAAGGGAACGAATAAAGTAAGGAAAGAAAGAAATAAACTTACCTTGTGCACACCACATTGTTGAGTCACCGAGATGGCGATGCGGCGGGTGCAAGGTAATGGGTTGTATTGATTTATTTCTTGACTTTAATCTTTCCCGTCATATGTCTAATTCCACTAGCTCCCCACCCCCGCCTCACCTCACTGCCACACAACGTTACCTATGCAAGCCGCCACTGCTTTGTGGTGCAAAAACTCAACAACATGCAACAACGCAGGGTATATTATTGTCAACCATCACCCATCTATGGTATAATGAAGGGGGCATTCCAAAAAAACAAGCCAATTCAGCAAACTTTGACTGAGAAGCATGAGGCCTATTACTTGCATTAGCTTTCTTGTGTCCCCTCCATTCTTGAACATAATGATCCAACCAGAGCCTCAAACCCTGATGGTTGCTCATCAATCATCAGAACCTTAAGAAACTCAGCATGCAGAAATCCTTACTCTCTTTGAGCATCTTGACGGTGCTGGTGCCAAACCACCTTCAGGCCCACAGCCTTCTGCACTCTATGCCCCAGCACCACTTCAACATCCTTTTGTTCCTTACCCTTAAGGGACTCTGGTGTCCGGAATATACCTAATATACCTCACCAGCCGGATATCTGAGCCCCTTTCGGATATCCAATCCCCCTTCAGCATCCAAAAATGGATGGTCAGCAAGTAAGACAATATCTTAAGGCTGTTGTACTGCTTGTCAGACAGATACAACTGAAACAAATCACAGACCATGGCCCGTGATGCTATAAGCTGAATCCTACATGAACCATGTCTACGCACCATGTTGATATGTGATCAACACAAAGTTCTAGAATACCTGGACTGTAAGGTCACTTCCAGTTCATATATGCAGCAGGTATGTAAATATTGATCACACTACTAAAATTCACTCAAATAATGTGTTGCTTGTTAATTAGGGTAACTTAATTCTCTGAAAACTATAACGCTAAAAGTTAGAAATGTAACAAGAATCTTCCCATCATTTGCATTTAAGGTGATAATTCAAAGTCTCAAAAATTCCACAATTTACTATCTGAAGTTGTTGTGCAGCCTAATCACTCCATTGCTTGTCTCATGAAATAACATTACCAAAGAAGTAGTTGAAGACTTGACATCACCGACGATATCATTAATGGCATCATTTTTTTAAAACAACAATGCCCCGCTTGTGACATCACTGATGATTTCCCTCCATTCCACCTTTTTTTCTGAACTTTTTTGTTTTCACTTTCTTATCCTTGCTGCTTTACAGCGTCCCTCTCTGCCAACGGATTCGTACCGTTTTATTACCCCCACGGTATAAAAAGGTGGTCAAATATTAAAACTAATAGACACAATTACATAATTAAAACACAAATTCATTGAAGACAAGAACACACATTACAATGTGAGATTGCTCTTCGGAATTTGTATAGAAGTGTTTTGGGGGTTAGAGATAAATAGAAAATGTTACAGGGCAGTTTGTAACAAAATTATAATCTCTCATACATTTTATATCAATTACACGCAGTCCATGCTGTAATATTAATACTCTTATGTACAACGATTAACATGCAAATTACCTACATGCACTGTCTCGATGAGAAGAATAAAATAGTATCCCTTTGTGCTATTGGCACCACACAATCCCATGCGTTAATATATGAACTGAAAATGAGAAAATGGAATGCTTGCTTATCTCCATTCTTTGTTTACTGCACGATAGACTGTGCCGGCAGAAGCTCACAGGAGCATTACCGCGGATATTACAAAGATTATTGTGTGCTGGCTGACTGTACGGGGATGCAGTATCATTTATTTATCACCTAGTTTTGTATAACGCGGACAGACCCACAGATGAGATGACAGAGCCTTCACAAAGGTGCATTTTCACAAAATGCACTTCATAAGGCATTATATTTGGAGATGGATAAGCTAAGGTTTGATCACTTTCAGGGTGAAGTGCATGTGCATTGCAAAAATTACTCTGAACAAACATAGCGCCTTATTACGATGCCATGGTCAGACTGCCGACTGTAATTGTATCGGGTAGGGGACCATCTGGTAATGAGTCCGCAATCCTGCCTGCCCAATATAGATGGGACCGACAGCACGACACTCGGAAAGTTTTTTTTACTGCTGCAGCATGTGCTGCGTCCCATGAAAAGGGCTGCAGCACAAGCCTCAGTGGTAAAAAGCACTTTGTGCATATCTATACATCGTGTGCCATACACCATGTGGTGCCTGGTACACAGTGAATGGATGAATGGGGAGGCCCTACATGTGCCCTCAGACCATTTAGCAATGGCCCACGGGAGCCCTGCTTGGGCCTCCCAAAATCTGTTTCTGTCTGCCTTTTCACAGCGGGCAGCCAGCCAAGGAAAGGTAGGCGGAAAGGGACATCCTAATCCCAATGGTTTGTGCCTGCGCAAGCACCACCTCCATTGCATGGATGGGATTACAACCAATGGGATCTTGGGTCCTGTCAAAGGCAGCGGTCTTTTCCCCTGACATCTGCGCTCAGGGCAGAACTGGGAACACAAGGAGCCCCGGCCCTGGGAGGGGAGGAGGGATGCTAGTGAGAAGCACTGCTGCTGCTTTTGTTACAGGGGGCCGATATTGCATGAGTGCTGCGATACCCACTCCCAGTAACCAAAAACGCTCTAATCGCTCAAAAACCAGCCCCACCCTTCCGGGCCACCACAAAAATGCCTGGTGTCCGCTACGGCCAGTCTGGCCATGTCTGCACTCCGACTGCTGGTATTATTATCCAGCAGTTGGACCGATTGCCTGGATGTCGGGTGGACAGCCACCAACGGCCTGTCAGTGGCGGTCCAAATGCCATTGTAATGAGGCACATAGTCACAAGATAGATACCATAAGGTATGATTAAAGTGAGCAGGCGGCTAGGCTTTATGAGGCGATCCTGAGAGAGAGGGAAATCCTCATGCTCTGAAAGGTCATTAGTGTACTACACGCCTGTATTAGTTACATGAGGCATTGAAATATAAGAAATGTTAATTCCCTTTAAAAATGACATGATGGAATTGACCATTTTGCCTAATAGGATGGAATTTCAGGATATGTGAACTTTCTGCCACTGTATTCATGCCAACAGGTATTTCGCTGCCTTCAATGCAGTGGCTAATTATTAATTAAACAGCGCTGCAGATTTAGACTGCGAAGTGCCCGTTGGTAGATTAGGAAGAGGAGCAGGGGCATTCCTCTAAAAAAAAAAAAAAAGAATAAAAACCCATGTAGCACTTCATGTGAAAAGGCTGCTTTAGTGCTTTTGCTTAATCATGGCTGGTGTTAAAGAAACCGAGGGACCTAATTTTGACCCGGTGTACGTTGCATTTGCACCACGCAACGGGGATTATGCTTGATGCAACCCTTAAGTGAGATTAAGACAACACGCAAGACCACTTTCCTTGAGTCTAACTGACTTTAAAAATCTGGAGTAAAGAAACGCAGCGCAAATCACTACGTTATCTTACTCTGCCCTTGGAGGCTTTCCATGAGTGTTGTTTGTGTGTTCCCATGCAACTCCCATGGTTTTTGACACATTCAAAGATAACTGGAACTGGTGAATTTAGGAATGCACAAGAAAGATACACCTTCCCAAGGGAGACATAATGAGGAGAACTATTTTTATTTGTTCGTGTTACTTCCTCTTTCTATGTGTGTAGCATTCTGCGAATCACATAGAAATAGGAATATGCCTCTCACTATTGTTTTTGTGCAGGACAGTGCCCCTTCCTGCAGAAAAACAATTATGCATGCAATGGAGACACCCGTGCAACATGTTGCAAGAGTGCCTGTGTCAGCGCTAGGCTGCCAAAAGGCCACTAGTGCAGGTAGTGGCACAAGGAAAGCTGAGAAGCCCCCCTGCAAGGTACACAAAGGGGCTTTCAGACCAGAGTACTGTGCTGAGGGCTGTGGGGCCTGTGTTACGCCCCTGAGCGCAGGGTGAAAAGCAGGAATGTGCCGTCTCACCTTAAATGTGGCACATTCCTGCCCTTTTCCTGTCTCGCACTGCAGCGCAGCTGCGATGCACTGCGTGTCAAGTTCGTAACTAGGCCCCAGGGTTTCTAGACTCCTCAGTTGTTGCTGGACTCTTGTGATCGGTAGTTTCTGGTTAAGGTATTTTGGAGTGCATCCATGTAGTGCTTTGTGAGTGGCATATGCCAGTTTGAAGATATTCTGTTCTTCTGTTGAAAGCCAGTTCAGAGAAACTAGGAAGGGTGAGACATGGTACTAGGTCCAATAGCGGCTGCTACCAATTGGGAGTGGTAGGGTGGGGGTGAGGGAAGGAAATGAACAAAAACCACTTACCTGGACCGGCCAGCTGCTGCCTCTCCACCGTTCTGTTCTTTCATACTCCGCTGGCAGCAGGAAACACCCGGGCTCCCCATAACCAATCACAACGCTGCAATGCAGCGTTGTGATTGATCTGAGCTTTGTGGTTTAGCGCTCAGATGGGGACTGGGAGACTTTGCATATACCTCACAAGGCTGTATAAAGCAGGCCTGGTTCAAAGTACGCATCGCTGTTTGGCCGGTCCAAGAGGGCCCGGCCAAGCAGTCATGCGCACATAAGGAGTGTTAACCATTCTTCTCCCTGCTCTGGCCAGCCCCACCCCACCCCAAGAGCCACTGGATTCAATAGGAAAAATAAAATGATAATAACAATACATTCATTATCATTTTATTTTTCCTTTTGAGCAGTGGGGCGCGCTCCTCCGCCTTAGCGGAGGAGCCGCCACTGCTTAGGTCCCTGGTGAAATTCCTAGCTGTATGGCGTACTCTGCACTAGGAAGCAAAAACAGACGAGAAGAAATGTGTAATTCAATGTTTACTCACAACCCCTTGTGAGCAAAGCCAAGAGTAGAAAAATAAGTGCTGTAAAGAAGAGTAAAATTGAGCAGCTGAAATACTTCCTTACGTTCATTTTTCGAGGCAGGAATCCCCTGTAGCGTGAAATGAGGCAAGCTAAGATATTGTGTCTGCAGTGTGCTTTGTCTGACTACAACATTTGCTGACCAGAGTTAATGTAAGTAAATGTCAATGTTTCAAATTGTGTCTGGGTGCTTCTTCGAAGTCCATGTATCATAGGTTATATATTTGCATGAATACTTAGGGGCCCATTAGGATGTCGGGCGGATCGCCACCGCCATGCAGGCGATGGCGATCCGCCTGACATCCTAGCCCACCCGCCACCTGCCCGCCACCCATTTCCACCCCGCCATATTACTATGGCGGGGGGGACTGTGGCGGACGGAAAGACCGTCCTCCGCTTTTCCGCCCCGGTCACCTTGGTGGACGCATTCTAATGTGTACAATGGGACCCCCGCCCTGATGGCGGGTGGTCCCATTCACTGGTAGGATGACGGGCGGACAAAGTCTACTCGTCATCCTAATGAGCCCCTTAGTTCTAGAGTATCAAGTGAGACTGTCGGTGGATGGAGGTGTCTTATTCAGACTGATAGCAGTTAATATATGTTCAACTGTGTTAGGTCTTTTTGTGGTAATAATGCGCCTGCTACTGCAAAACAAACAGCACATTTACGTCAGTAGACACTCCGATCGAGAACTGAAGGCGATTTATTTGTGAAACGGTACACAAGTATGTGTATACTAATGAAAACCACATTGAGCATAACATTTGCATGGTATTTCCCAAAAGACGGAAATGAGAGATACAATATTACATTTCCAAGAAGGCGCTCAACCAGGACTTTTATTTTGTAGTTATGTTCTGCACTAGCACTATGTCGACCTGCCTTTGTTTGCCATGTCTGGCTCTCTGATCCAGGCTTTGTTAGCTGAAAGGATAACAATTCCTAGGGTAAGCATACCCTGATCCTGATACAAGCTCACAGTGATCCATACAGCCACTCACACATTCACTGGCTCTAATCCACA